>NW_025876858.1:0-2477 GCF_002878395.1 Capsicum annuum
TATCATATCATGATTGTTAGGAATTTATGAATTTTGCTATTCATAATCATAAATAAATATACCTGTTCTGGTAGATTTGATAATTCTGGGCTTTGTTCATCCATAGCTTTTGCTTAGAAATATATCTGTTTTTTATTAAATATTCAAAAGTTTTTTCTTGTTTACAAAGAAGGAGGCTTGTTTCAACACATGAAGACTTGCCTCTAACTGAGCAAAATGTTTATCTATTTATAACCTAAGAATGAAAGTGTGTATACTATTTTACTTTACACCTGTCCTAATATATCTTTACACGTCTCCTACTTAATAATTACATCTTTTACAAAAAGTCTTACAAAGACAAAAAAGCAATTATGGCAAGTGCCAAAAAGTCAACAAGATTAAAAAGCCAATAGTTCCTATACATTATTTACGTAAAGGAAATCAAGAAAGCTATCTACATGTCACTTTTATGATTTAATAGCTTTTCATTTATTTTTTCCATTATTGCTCCGTTGTTATCTTCTAGCTGGCATCCTTATCTTCTTGGTTGATTTTTTCTTTTATTCTAGCTGGACTTCTGGGATAATATTATCTCCTCCATTGCATCTCGAACATTGATGGTCTGGATATTTGTGTCCAATTATCTTGTAATATCTTATTAATAATCCGTCTGAAATAAATCATTTCCAAATTGCTCTTGCAGTAGATTATTTTTCTGGGTTAAGTAACTTCATTATCCATTGTTTGACATCTTCCATATCTGTTTGTCGTAGTTCTCTTGAATTTGAATAAATCATTTTATAGTCTCTTGAATAATAGCTCCATATTGGGGTTCCATTGATGTAATTATTTGATAATTCTTGAACAATTGTAGCTAAATCAATAAGTCGTTTATTTGTATAAAAATTAGGTATCTCGATCTTGGGTATCTCTGGTTGCTGCAAAATATCTTTTGATATAATCATATCTCTAGTTAATCCTATTTTTACAATTTGTATAACTGGTTTGATCTCGTCATATAATATCTCTACTGCTGCAGTATAAAACTTTATATAAAATAGATTTCCTTTAGTTACTCTTTTATAGGTGGTGAATACTTTATGTAATTCTTCTATAGCTGTTAGTTCTTCTTCATCTTGGGTATATACGGTATTTAATAATCCATAGTCAAAACAAGTTTTTTTAAGCTTGGGTTGGTTTTGGGTAGTGAGATTAACTTGTTGTAACCTTGCAATATTTGGGTTATGTAGTTTGTGTTTGGTTCTTGGATATTTGTAGCTCTGGGGTTAAGTTAAGAAAAGTTTGTACTTTGTAGATATTTTCTATATATCCTCGAGCTATATGGTTATAAGCTTTTTTATCTTAGTTCAAACTATCTCGATATGTGGTAATTTGTGGGGGTATGTACAAGGGGTCTTTTTGTGCTTTTGGTAGAAATGATTTTTCAAATATCTTGTTCATATTTATGTTCTGGTATCTTTGTCCACTAACTCCTTTGCTTGTACCTGCGATTATAGATTGATAAATGTTATGGATTTTATGGAGTGTCCCAACGTCTCCTTTTAGCTCTGGAATTTTAATGTCTTCTGATCGACATAGCTCTGGAATTTTAATGTCTTCCGATCGACATAGCTCTGCATACTGCTGAGTTAGCTGATTTGTTGCTTCAGACTTCAGTTTAACTTCATTAGTCTTTAGCTTTTCTATTTTATTACCCATACTTTCCACTTTCATTGAAAGCGTAGTTAGGGTTTTGAATATCTTTTCTAAAGCATCATCTTCTATTATATCAGTCTTTGTAGCTTTGTCTTGATATGTAATCTGCAATAACATTTTTGTTAGTACTAATTACTTCAATTGTAAATGTAAAATTTAATATATTCAACACTAGTCTCCGAATCTCTTTTGTTGTAACTGAATTATGTATTTTCTTTGTTAGCCACCATCGAACCTGGGTATTATCTGTTCTCACAATAAATTTGTTATATACAATATATGGTTCAAATGCTAATAAACATTTATATAATGCACATAATTTTTTTCTATTTATTTCCTATTTTATTTCTGTTTCATTAAATTTTTTATTTTCATCTGAAAATTATAATTTTGGTAATTCTTTACAAAGTATTTTTATTTTTCAGACTTGTTTTTTATCTTCTTCGTTAGAATTATATTCTACGTCCTTTTTTAATTTTTTCTGTAAAGACTTTAGTTTTTCTGCTAATTTTGGTATATATTCTCTTACTTGGTTTACTAATCCTAAAAATGATTGTAATTTCTTTTTTGTATCTAATTCTTCTTTTGAATTTATTATTTTTTGTACTATATGTTGTTGCATTTTTACTCCACTTTTATCTATTTGTATTCCTAAAAACTCTATCTGGTTTTTCATAATTTCGGCTTTCTTTTCCCTTAAACTTATTCCCAATTTTTCTATTATATCTGTAAATTGTTCTAATAATTTTAAATGTTCCTCTTTAGTTTTTGTATATAGT
>NW_025876859.1:0-1161 GCF_002878395.1 Capsicum annuum
GTCTTCAATGGGATAACCCAAGTCAACAGCCTCAGTAACGGAGTTATTAAATAAAGATGCAACATGCACGTCTCTATAACACCATTTATCTCCAAACTTAAGATCATTCAAAACAAGCAAATAGAGCATCTCTTCCTTATTAGCTGATAAATTGAGATGGGTATCGATAAATTCAGGGCTACAGATTAAAGCAACCCAAGATTTTAAAACAGACCTGAATTTCAACAGAGATTTTACAAGAAGCCTCGAAAGAATTTCAGTGATGATTTCTGGTGGCATAATACACATTGAATCTGCTGGAAATTGAGTAACATTGGAGGAGCCTTCTTCACCTTCCATTGAGTAACACAGAGTCACAAATGACCATTTGTATGCACCCAACACCAACCTTCAAGTTTTTCTCAATATATATACTCCCACCACGTGTCAAGTTATCCTCGGTGATCTCAACTGTACTGTCTACTTCTATCCCATCACTTATCAAATTATGCGTGGTGATTTCAAAATAGTACACAAGTTTTTTCAATTGTACTATCTTCTTCTACTCCCACCACGTGTTAAGTTATCTGTGGTGATTTCAAAATAGTACCCAAATTATTTTCAACTGTACTATTTACTTTTATTCCCACCACGTGTCAAATAATTTAAGAATAATTAAAAGGACAAGTAAGTAATAATTTATGTTCTAAAAAATTTCTCTTGAGATGTGTGTCATATATCGATAATTAATTTATTTTGGAATAGGAAAGTATTACGAGGTAACTTGACTAAACAATCCTCATTTAGTACCCATTTTTATCTTTTTTGTTTTCACTAGATTAATATCTATTTATATTTATTATAGAGGTGTCAAACGGGTCGGGACGGGCCAACCCGAAACCGGCCCTTCCATTTTAACCGGGTTGCGGGCCGGTTAAGGGCCGGGTTCGATGTTAATCGGGACGGGCTGGGCCCGCCCAAACAATAAAAAAATTAAAACTCACCCTAACCCGGCCCACTTAACCCAACCCGATCAAACCCACCAAAACCCGGTCAAACCCGGTTAAAAACCGATCAAACCCGTTTAAAAAATAAATAAAAAATCCAATATATACTATATACACTCCAATATACACTATATACACTCCAATATACAATATATATTTTTAAAAAAATATATAA
>NW_025876860.1:0-1223 GCF_002878395.1 Capsicum annuum
ATCGATCGATGACTCGGGTCGGTATGAACGCACTACCAATGCCATGTAATTACAAAGACTCGATTGGATTTTTAGTTGACCCTGCGAGCTCATTCATTCATCCCTAGTTCCACCTAAATCAATTGCTATGAAATCTATTGCTACAAATAACTAAGTTGTTGAAAATTTTCAAACAGGTACATATATGTTGCAACAAATGACATATCCGATTTAATTATCAAATAGATATTTGCATCTGTTGTGACAGATGACTGAGCTGTTGGAAATTTTTAAAAAAATATTTACATCTGTTGTAACAGATGACATATCTGATTTTATTAATTATCAAATGAACATTTTCATCTGTTGTAACAGATGATTGAGCTTTGGGCATTTTTAAACAGATATTTCTATCTGTTGTAACAGATGACTGAGCTGTTTGGATTTCTAAACAGATGTTTATATATGTTACAACAGATGACATATTTGTTTGAAAATCTTTTTATCTTTTTTAATTTTAAAGCAAGAAGCTTTTGGTCCGAGTAGATAATATCAAGTAGTAGTACTTACTACTAAAGGCGGTAAAAAATATTTCTTGGAGATCTCAAAAGTAAGTTCATTGAGCAGTCTGGTCTTGTCTTTTCAATGTTAGTAGTCTTAGTCTTCCTCGTGCCCATCAAATTATTAATAAATATTAATTAATGACTATTGAAAACCACCATGTCTACGTACATAATACATCTATAGAAATTATCTCATTTCTTCCTTCAGCTGCAGTTTATTTTATTTAACTCTCATTTTTCTCTCTCTCCTCTTTAGGGTCATAGCCTTTTTTCTCTCTTTTCTCTTCTCTTCTTATACAGATCTTTTCGGATCTAAATCTATCCATATCTTTCCTCAACTTAAATTTCTGTTTTGATCCCCTTTTTGATATTAAGGTATGGTTCATTGTTGCTATTTCATTCTCGTCTTCTTCTTTGCATGTTATTTAAATCTATTTTTTAATTTAATTACTATTTACCCATATCATATTTATTAAAATTTTTTTAAGGAACTTGTAAGTGTTGAATAGACAATTCGAGAATTTTTATTACAATATGAGAAAAGAGTTATCTATTGGGAGAAGTTTAAAAGCCTTGTTGGCAGTATCATTTTTTTGTATGTATTTTGTTTGTTTCATTATTGTTGATACAGTTATTGATGTTGTTGGTGGGGTTGGCGTTGTTGGAACTTGTGGTGTTGTT
>NW_025876861.1:0-1015 GCF_002878395.1 Capsicum annuum
ATTATTAGAAAAACAATACATACAAAAAAGTAATAGTAAACATAATACCCCAGCATTTATTGTAAATAAACATAGTGAACAAAAAAGAGGAAAAAGTAGAATGGTTATTGATTATAGAAATTTAAATGCAAAAACTATGACATATAATTACCCAATACCAAATAAGATATTAAAAATAAGACAAATACAAGGATATAACTACTTTAGTAAATTTGATTGTAAATTAGGATTTTACCATTTATAGTTAGAAAAAGAATCTAAGGAATTAACCGCTTTTACGGTACCACAAGGATTTTACGAATGGAATGTACTACCATTTGGATATAAAAATGCACTGGGTAGATATCAACATTTTATGGATAGTTATTTTAAACAATTACCTAATTGTATAGTATACATAGATGATATACTATTATATACAAAAACAAAAGAAGAACATTTAAAGTTATTAAAATAATTTACAGATATAATAGAAAATTCGGGAATAAGTTTAAGTGAGAAGAAAGCTGAAATTATGGAAAATCAAATAGAATTTTTAGGAATACAAATAGATAAAAGTGGAGTAAAAATGTAACAACATATAGTACAAAAAATAATAACAAAGAAGAATTAGATACAAAAAATAAATTACAATCATTTTTAGGATTAGTAAACCAAGTAAGAGAATAAATACCAAAATTAGCAGAAAATCTAAAGCCCTTACAGGAAAAATTAAAAAAGGATGTAGAATATAATTATAACGAAGAAGATAAAAAACAAGTTCAGAAAATAAAAATACTTTGTAAAGAATTATCAAAATTACAATTTTCAAATGAAAATAGAAAATTTATATATATAGTAGAAGCAGATGCTAGTGAATGTAGTTATGGAGGAGTACTTAAATATAGATATGAAGAAGAAAAATTAGAACACCATTGTAGATACTACTCAGGTACGTTTAATGAAACAGAAATAAAATGGGAAATAAATAGAAAAGAATTATGCTCATTATATAAATGTTTATTAGCATTTGAGC
>NW_025876862.1:0-5244 GCF_002878395.1 Capsicum annuum
ACTTCAATTTCTTAGTTTTCATTTTTACATTATCAATTACTCATCATATGACTTTTTACTAATTAATCACTGAATATCAATTACTCATGATATAATTTTTTACTAATTAATCACCGAATACCTATTTCTTTTGTTTTCGCCATAGAATTTTTAATTTTAATGATGAAATAACTCTAGATTTCTTATCTTTCAGTTTTATTTCCACCGAATATCAACTTGATTGACGATTTATATTTTTAATTTTTTAATTATTTTTTAAATACCTTGGTATTTATGGTATCAACATAGCTTATTGATATCGGCATGTACATTTTAGTCAATAAGAAGATACTATTTGTGAAATTTTAATATAGAATATCACAAACTTAACTCATGATCCTCATCTTTAAATTGAGACATGACAATTTAAGTCACAATATCTAACTTAACCTATGATCCCATCGTTTTAATTTATGTGATACACTTTTTATTTGCTCAATAAAAAATAATAATATTTTTCTTAATATTTAACAATAATTTAACTTTAAACTTATCATTTTACTCTTAATAAAATAATTTACATTTTAATAAATATCATTGTCTTGGTTAAGATTATATTCAGCTAATTTTAAGTTTTTAATCTTTTGATACACTCTTCCTCTTTTATTTGAAAAGTACGTTTTCTTCTTCATTATACCTGAGGACCCCTCTTGTTTCTAAATAATCTAATTTAATTTGCTTTGTTGTTTTGAAAATTTTTGAAATCATATTTCAACTATTAGCTCTATTATATCATCACATAACATGTAATGAAATATTTTTCAAATGCAAAAGAGTGTATTTCTTTTTGAAAATGTGTAAAAATAGTTGTTCTTACCAATTTAATCAACAACAAAATTCTATCATATTACATACTAAAATGTAATGCCATGTTAACACAAGTACAACTTCTTATCAAATTTGAAAATATAAACATAAGAAATTAGTTTTTTCGTATATACAAAGATGCTATTGATATGTGTAATTATGAACTAATATGTGATATAACTCATTTTAAATAGTTTTTAAGAAAATTAATACATCAAAAAAAGATTTCATTTAAAAAAAAATTTCTTCTCCATTTATTTCTTATTAGAGTTGGATAAATCGATAGTATCAAGTCAATGCTATCATAGTTAAGAAAATATTAAACAAATTTAAATCAAAGAATAACCCACAAAAGCAATAAATATTGTAATTATTGTAATCTGTAAATACTAAAATATAATGCTAGAAAGTATGTTTTAGTGTGCTTTGAAGATCTTTTTGCATTTATACAAATATGAATAAAAATTATGATATCTTTTAAAATTTTCTCCACAAATTAATGATTGATAATTTGATTTTAAAATAAAAATATTAAAACTTGGTAATCAAATAAAAAATAATACTGAACTATAGACAAAAAATAATGAAATTTATTGAATTTCAACAAACTAAAATTTGATAATAACATAATCTCCTTGTTTATGGTCTTAGTAGGATCCTCTGCATTAACAACTGAAATTTTTTTTTAAAGAACAAAATAGTTGTCAAAAATTAATATATAAATTTTCAAATAATTGAAGTAATAAAAAACAAAGATGAAAAATAAAAATGAAAATAAAGAAAAGACTAAAATCTTTTTATAATAAGAACATATGAATTACTTTTATGAGCAAAAATGTATATTTATACCAAAAAAGTACTAACTTACTTGGGGTTTTGAGCTATAGGTGACAAAAGAGTTTTAAAATGAGGTGTAAATGACATAAGTCTTAATAATTGAGTGGAGGTGACAATTACTTTATTATGGATTAAGAAAGTTGAAATTTTTTTAAAATAACCCACAAGTTCTTAAATTTACACTTTGATCCAAATGTTAGTTGATATAACGGGAAACAGAGGAAAATAAGGCGTGTTTATCTCTCTCCTCGTCAGTTGTTGTCTTCTCTCTCTTCGCAATTTTTGTTGTTCATTGTTTCTGCTGCTTTATTCATCATCTTATACTTCATTATTCTTTTCATATTCTTCTTGTTGACCATTGTTGCTATTGTTGTTACCGCAACTGCTGCTCTTTGATCAATTTCTTAGGTCAAATTTTATTTCATACATCACTTTCAACTTTGGCATTTACTTGATAGGAGACTTTGGTAAGTCATATTATGTTTTTTAGTTGAATTTGTCATCTGGGTAACAGCAAGTGTGCTATTTTTTTAACAATAGCTAGCACGCAAACATGAATGCAACACAAGACTCATATGTTGGATTCATGTTTATGGTTCTATAGTGACCGTAACATGAATCGAACAGATGGATAATCTGTTGCACCAGATTAGTAATATGTTCCAACATACAAGTAATCTATTGCAGTAAAATATTTATCTGTTGCAACAGATGAATAATCTGTTTCAAACAACACAATATAGCTCCTATCATAAACCCAACAGATAATCCATATAACCCAACAGATAATCCATATGTTGATCTCTTACAATTGATACTGGATTCAAATTATTCCTTAATTGTAGACATGTTTGTTGAGAAGAAGAAATAGACAGAATGAAAATTAAATGAGAATTAAAACGTCAAAGTGGATGAAACATAAATTTTTTATTAAACAAAAAAAATAAAAATACATAGGTAAAAGAAATATTTCATATGTTGGATTCATGTTTATAGTTCTATAGTGCCCATAACATAAATCGAATAGACGGGTATTCTTTTGCGACATATTAGAATTCTGTTCCAACAAACAATTAATCTGGTGCAACATAATATAATTCTATTGCAACAGATAAATAATCAGTTTCAAACAACACAATATAGCTCCTGTCACAAACCCAAGAGATAACCTGTATGTTGATCTATTGCTATTGATATTGAATTTAAATTATTCCTTAATCGTAGACATGTTTGTTAAGAAGACGAAATAGACAGAATGAAAATTAAATAAGAATTAAAACGTCAAAGTGGATGAAACATAATTTTTTATTAAACAAAAAAAATAAAAATACATAGGTAAAAGAAATATTTCATATGTTGGATTCATGTTTATAGTTTTATAGTGCCCGTAACATGAATAGAATAAATGGGTATTGTAACGCCCCAAAATTTGGTCCCGAGACGTCACTTGGTTCTTAGGGGCACAAGTAACCCCAAGCTAACCCTCCTACTGGCATAACTCATAAGCAACTGGATCAATGCTTAAATTTATATACAATCAACGAAAATATAGAACTTCTCTGAACTTGATCAATATAAATATGAACTTTACAAGATTACAACTCTACTTTTACCAAGCGAAACTGAAACTAAATACATCAACTTCTACTGACTGTCTATGAAGCCTCTACTGGTACTGACTTCAGATAGCCAGGTCATGACTCCCAACTTTCCAAGCTCAATACGACTAAAATAAGAAAATACAATACTTCTCGAACTGTATAACCAAATCAAGCCCTCAATCAAAAGGACTCATCACCTGCCGACTGGGAGCGGCAGACTAACTGAATGTGGTATCTGCGCTGCACTTACATTATAAGACACTGTAGCATATGGAAATATATGGGGGTCAGTACTTTAAGGAATGTACTAAGTATGTGGGAGTGCAATGAAACATTATAAATAATATCATAAATGATTATGAAAATCATGCATGCTGATGATAATAACTTTCTTCGCTTGAATTAACTGAAATATATTCCCATAAGTCATCAGTAATAACACATACTCATAAATCTCATAAATCATTTATCTCAACTCGAACTCTTTGACTCATGACTTAGAGTGACTCAGTAACTCAAGGTACTTAGATCATTATGGACGTGGGAGTTTTTTATAACCGACATAAACTACACCATGTGAGCCGTATGGAGTCCAACGTTTTGCCCTCCTAAGAAGAGAACCCCACATTGGCAGGGGTGTTGTACTCTTGCCAAGGAGTACAACCGAAATCTCGTTATCACAATCTCATACTCGGCCTTTGGCCCACAATTATCAACATCAATCCTACGGTGGCACGTAGTTTTGGGAAAATACCACATTTCCCGCTTGGTGCTAAATACTCCTCCCAGACACGTTAAGAAATCCACCTTAATCAATATCAACTCATGGGTCTATTATAAATACCAAAGCAATAATATATCTCATCGGTAATTCATATATAACTGTGGATTCCTAACTCGACTCAAAATCAAACAATCTTTCTCAACATCAAGATGTATCAATTCATTAAGTCATGACAACATCAATAACTTTGAGGAAATATCAAGACTCATTATAACAACTCAATCTTATGAATCAATATACTCAATAATGCAATTTGTTATAAGAAGCTTAAAGCTTGACACATGTCTTGAAAACACTTGAAATACCAACTCATGGTAGAACATGAAATTCATAATATTAAATATCAAGTCATAATTTAGAAATTGTAAAATAATCATGCATCAAAAACTTCAAGAAAACATCATAGAACTCATTCTTGACTCTCAAGCTCAAATATTCTTATATATATATATATATATATATATATATATATATATATATATTCAATAATCAAACTTCTTATAGAAAAGCTTAAATCATGACTCTTATCTCAAATTATTCGGAAATAATTAACTCATAATAACAATATTCTACTCAATTTGTAGCACAGATAGGATAAATTATTATACAAAAATTTGTAACTCTACAATTACTATAGGATAAAATAATTAATGAATATATCTTACGAAAAAAGTAAATCATTAAAAGATACTAAAACAAAATTTAAAAAATATCCACGCAAAAATAAAATAGATCTATTAACCTAATAAATCTATTAAATCCGCGCACCCCCCTACAAATGGTATCAAAGTCCAGCAACTTAAAAAGTACGGAAGAGATATATGGTACAATTAGAGTTATTATTAGAGTTACAGTTATTTGAATTTACCTACAAAATTATTAAATTAATTATGCGAAGATCATTTAAAAATAGAGAAGCTTTTAGAAAAATTAAAGAATCTTAAATTAGTAATTATTCAGAATATATAAGTCTAAATAAAACAAAAGAAAACCCACAAAAATTAGCCTACTTAATTACATTAATATTTAGTATTGAATAAAAATTAATAACACATTTAAAATCCAGAAGAATGAAACACATACCACCTAATTATGATAAAATTAGATTTAGATATCCACCAAAATATTATAAATATAATTTAAAATGAATAAAGTACAACAATATAAAGAATTAAA
>NW_025876863.1:0-1046 GCF_002878395.1 Capsicum annuum
TGATGATGATATCCTTGACGCCAGCGTTGTGTCTTGCCTGTCAACAGATATAAAATGGCCCTCTCGACAAATGATATGAATGGCCCTCTTGGAAATGATATGAAATTGCTCTCTTGGCAATGATATGTGATGGCCCTTATGGCAATGATATGCAATGGCCCTTGCGGCAATGATATGCAATGGCCCTTGTGGCAATGATATGTAATGGACCTTGTGGAAATTATATGCAATGGCCCTTGCAGCAATGATATGTAATGGCCCTTGCGGCAATGGTATGCGATGTCCCTTTCGGAAATGCTATGAAGGCAATGCTATTAAATGGCCCTCTAGGCAATGCTATGAAATGGCTTCTTGGAAATGATATGAATGACCCTCTTGGCAATTTGAAAATAGTTTGACCTAAGTATGTTTGTCTGGGTCTTGCTTTCTACATGTACCTGTACTCAAGGTAGATGATTAGTACACATAAAGTCGCTTTTACTAGAGACTATATTTTTTAGAAAAATTCTAAATACAATATTTGTAAAGAAGACAAGACAATTTTGTTTGTCCTCCATGATCTCAAGAAATGAGATGGATAATTCAAAAGGTCCTCAACAAATGGGTATTAAACCCATTTTTAGGGTTACCCAAAAATACCGTTCTTGATCATTAGTGCTCTGGTGTGGCTCCCAATTTGCTTGGGAATTTTCGAAAGAGACTCTCATTTTTATGTATTGGTCCCTGCATCCACAGAAAAATGATTAGTTTGAGTAAAACTACTCCGTGTTGACGTTCTTCGATTCTCCATTTTCTCTACGCCATCTTTTGGGTACTTTGTCATGTTGGGAATTCCACCCTTGACTCCTCGTCCTAATTGATGTCTAGGCAATAATTAAGTAAAAGATTTATATAGATTTTTTAATGTAGTCTTAATTTTTAGAAAATAGTTTTGAAAACTCCTGCAAAACTTTAGAAAATCTCTGTCAGTCACGTCATGTGCTATCTCAACGACCATCTTTCTCTTGATTCTGACAATGTCTGACGTTTGGTGGAGGATTGCTATG
>NW_025876864.1:0-2757 GCF_002878395.1 Capsicum annuum
CCCCCCCCCCCCCCCCCCCCCCCCCCCCCCCCCCCCCCCCCGCTTCCAGTACCTCCCCCTCCCCCTCATCGCCTCGTGTCCAACACTCTCCCCATCCATTTTGTTTTTGTTCAAATTAATTCAAAAGTTAGTTTTATGATTGAATTGAGTTTTAAGGATAGTAAAATGATTGAATTGAGTTTTAAAGATAGTTAAATGAGCTTTAATGAAGCTTTAATGGAGGAGCTTTAAACAAAAGCTTCAATGAAAAAGCTTTAATGGTGACATTGTGTTGAAGAGCTTTAATGGTGTTGAAGAAGATATTGTGTTGAAGAAAAAATGGTGGGTAGTTAAATGATATGATTTAATTGCAAAATAGAGCTTTAATGATATGATTTGAAAAAAAAAAAAGCTTCAATGGAGGAGCTTTAATGGTGGTATTGTACTTAAGAAGAAAGGGTAAGGTTATGGTGATGATGATGATGTTGTTGTTGTGGGTGTAATTGATGTTGTTGTTGTAATTGATATTGTGTGTTGTAATTGATGTTGTTGAGTGATGGTAATGAAGAAGAAGTTGGGGAAGAAGACAATGGTGGATGAGGGTTGTAGGGGTGGGGTGGGGTTAGGGGGTATGAAATAATTTTTAAAAATAAATAAATACTAATTTTTTTAAAGAAGAATATAAATTATATATTAAATTATTTTACACGTGGCAGCTTGTAATTGGTTAAAAAAAGTCAAATTTTAGCCCTTTCACACGCCTGTGGAGCGTGTGTACATGCAGGGGGTCAAAATGGTGTGTTTGCAATGAAATAAAGAAGAATCGTGGGGTAATAGGTTAAAGTTAAAGTTTAGGTATCTTTTTGCAAATCTCAGACAAGATCAGAGGGTAATTATGTATTTACTCTTAATTCAAAGTAAAGTTAAAATTAAAAGTCAAAAAAATATTAAAGTACTTATAATTGAATAATATCAAATTTGAGAAAAAGATTCATAGATGCAACATTTGTTTCTTACATAGGCAGCTTTTGCACGAGGTTCATCTCAGACATATTCATCAGTAAGGTTCTTTTTCTTCATCATCTTTCTACCCTTTTCTTTTTCCTGCATATTAAAAAATTATCAATGTTCAAGCAATTAAAAATTTAAATAGAAACAAATAGTTAAAAATGTAAAAGTTACATACCAATTTTTCCTACACAGCAAGGGTACTTCTGGCACCCACAGTATGTAGAGAGTCACCCTTAGATGATGCCCGAGCTTTCCTTCCTTTTTCCCTCAACAACTGGTATCCTTCGTTATTCCAAAGGCAAAGATACAGTTGTCATAAGGGTTTACTAATCCAGTTAGGTTTTACCAACTTGGTTCGGACATAATCCAACCAACCATTAAACGTGACTCTACATCTTCTGAAAAAGTTCCTCCTTATAAGAAATGTATTCGCATCATCCCCCAGTAAAATTTCTACAATAAAAAAAAATATAATATTCAATTATTTGTTCTAACAAAGTGTTAAGTAGTCAATAAGTTAAATTTTTACTTTAAATTCTTTAAACATTCTCTCCTTGTCAAGTTCTGGAACCTGACGCCAACTGGTCCAGTAGTCGTTGAAGTTCAGACAAATGCATTTTCTCACAGCTTGTTCAACTTTAGCATTCGGCCTAAACCTACAACACAAGATCAAACAGTAATTTTATAGAGCATAATAATATAGTAATGAAAAAATAAATAATGTTATTATATTTAGAAATTTTATCCTATCGCAAATGGAATGAGATAAAGCCTCCCATAATCATCTCTGTCTCCTAGCTGCGGATCAAGTGATGGTGGATGCACTGGCGTGGGAGGATATGAAGCACCATATGGAGTGCCTCCAATCTGAAGATCTGACAACCCAATAGATCCAGCAGAATCACTATGTGTAGATGCGTGACTGCTACAGAAGGGTATCAATAATGACACATGTCTGGATATACCAGTGGCCGTCTGATAGTACTGTGGTGACCGTGGCACGGTGATAGGAGCAGATTGGGTTGGTGTAGACCCATGAAGAGGCCCCACATGCGTAGGAGTGGGAACCAATTGCTGGGACGACCTAGAATACGAGGGTCGTGCTGTCGCGTCAGCAAACCGATCCTCAGATATATGAATACCTGTCAGTCGTCTATAAGGCGGAAGTTGTCTTTTCTTTTTTGGTTTTGTAAGATCAACTTTTTCCTTACCTTTGTCACCTCTGTCTGACATCTAAATTATATAAAGTTAACAAGTAGTTAGTTCCTACAAAATGAATATATAAGAAAACATTCCTAATAACTAATTTCAAGTTACTAATTCACATTTCAAATTGCTCCAACAAAACGAGATAGACAAGAATATTTTTATTACTATATAAATTATGGAACAGTGACACCAACAATCTTAAATAGTATATTACATATCAATCTTAAACGAGAGACATAAAGGTAAATATATAGTACAAAGCATAAAGACATCAATACATAATAAATACAACCTACACAACTAATCCTCCTCTTCTGAAGACTCTCCATTAAACCATTATCAACCAACTAAGTCACCTACCAAACCACTTTCAAAACAAATAAATCCCCTTTAAAGTACCTACACCAAACCATTTTCAACCAACTAAGTCACCTACCAAACCATATTCAAAACAAAGAATCTCATTTATAGTCCTCACACTTAACCATTTTCAACCAACTAAGTTACCTACCAAACCACATTCAAAACAAATAAATCCCCTTTAAAGTCCCTACACTT
>NW_025876865.1:0-1051 GCF_002878395.1 Capsicum annuum
ATACAATATTTTATGTTTTTATTGTATTTCAGAAAGAAAAGAAAATTGCTTTAAAATAAATATACTGACAATCTGTTGTAACAGATGGATATATCAATTTGTTTTTCCAACAGATGTGAAGTCTATTGCAACTTGCTAGTCATTTGTTTATTCAATTTAAGCCATAGATGGGCTAGGAAGAATAAGGTTCGTACAGATGGATCCACTATCATATGTGTGTGAGTTAAGAAGTATTACTGATAAGGTCACCGGGACAACACACACAGTACAATGTTTTTGTGAATGCAGTTTTTAACCCATTAGGCACTGATCATTCAAACAAGATCCTGCATTGTATAGTTAAATTTGATGGGTTCTAATTGATAAGGTTGAGGGACTCATGAATATGGTGTAGATACTCTGTTATGAATTACTGACGGTTGTTGCTCGTGTTTATGCGTGTCAAGTTTTGAGAAGAGATCAATATTTTGTGTCATTGCAGAGAACCAATAGCGATTAGACTTAACTTTAAGTATGCATTGGACTCTAAGAACATCTTCAAAGCCTCGCACTGCATCAAACAAGAATGAAAAACCAATAGAAATTCCCCTTTCCCAAATTTATATGGAAGGGTTGATCGAGAAGATGATTATATGCCAGAAGGAGCTGAAGGAGAATGCCTGCGGGGGAAAAGACAGTTGATAAAAGACTATATCATTTGAGAGCTAATTGAAGATAAGACATAGGGTAGAAAGTAACTTCTAGCAAATCTGGCCGATGGAATTATCTTAAAACATGAGAAATTTGAATCAAGTGCAAATATAAAACTGTATCTGATAATGTAAATCCGTTTGTTGTCTCTCTAAAAGAAAAATAATGCAGATGGACAATTTTCTAGGGAGCTGCTACTAGATAGCGTGGTCGGGATTATCACCTAGATAAAAAATAACAGAAGATGAAGAAAGAAGCCTTGAGGGCATCGAGGGTTGAAATGATATACAGTAAGTCTAGAAAACTTCCACCACCAACAAGTCCAGTTAAAGTAAGGAATCTAAGCGAAGGCTATAATTTC
>NW_025876866.1:0-2025 GCF_002878395.1 Capsicum annuum
GTAGCCACAAACTAACCCTTTGAGCCTGTTTATACTAATAACACTCATTACAAGATATAATAATTCAAACACTAGCATAGACATATCATATAAAATAAAATACGAAGAAAATTCTCGGTCTAAATGACCACAATACTGGAAACCTCAACACAACCACAATCTGATAACTAGTCTGACAAAGCCTCTACTAATCCATGAACTAGAGAGCCGTTGGGACAGGTTCCTAACTGACTCAAAATGAATTAGAAATAATAATATAGTCTCTCAAAATATGGAGATGTCTGGATTTAGGTCCTCGAACCATGAGGACTCACCACTGTAGGAATGTAGATAGAGGTACTTAAAAATCACTGATGAGGTTGGGACTGAGACCTGAACCTACATTATAAGATAATGTATCACATAGATGTATATGTAGAACATCACTTAAGAATGTACTGAGTATATAAGGGTGCATGCATTTATATAAAACAATATCAATACTCTTTAATCAAATCATGAATGTAATAAGTAATGACTCATATGGATTGAATAAGTATAAAATGCAAAGCTCATGAATCATGTAAAATGGAACATGTAACACAATCTCGTGAGTCATTATACTTTTAGCTTTGAAATTTGTACTCTTCTCTTATTCTCATTACTCAAGGCTAAAGGAAACTTTAAGCAATACTTTAAACTCATGCATATGTCTTAGGGAGAGTAAAACTTCTCTAATGCTCAAGAACCCATAACTCTTTTGAACTCAAATACTTGGAATCTGGAATCATATAACTTTGGAACATACTTGAAGGCATTTCATTCACGTTAGGAAAATATCTTATTTTAAGCTTTAGGGAAAAATACTCATATCAAGGGAAAGTATTTTAGTTTTAAAGGAAACTATCTTATCTCAAAGCTTTACTTCTAAGGGAAAAATATTCTATCTCAATGGAAAATACTTTAGTTTAGGGAGGTTCTCTTAACCGACATAAACCATGCGAGCTACATGGAGTCCAACGTCTTGTCCTCCTAAGGAAGAAACCTCACATTGGGGAGAGACATCATACTCTTGCAAAGGAGTATAACCTCAATGCAGTGATCACTTATCTCGGTCTTGGGCCTAATATCTCGGCCTTAGGCCCAACAATCATCTCATCCTTAGGACCAACCTGCGGTGGCACATAGTTCTGGGATAAGAAACCGTGGTAACTTGCCCAACTCGATGCTAATTACTAATCCCTTTAGCTTATCTCGCTCATCTCATTAAAATCCACTTTAGAATAATCTCATGGTTCCATAAGAACCCAATAATCAAATCTGTAATCTCATGTAGTAGAGTGGATTTTAAAATTCAATGACCATTAGGTCAAAACATTTCTCAAGAATCTCAGAATACTCAAATCATGGGTGTTTATAGCACAAGAGTTCATAAAATCTCAAGTCTCAAGTAGGGATTAATAACCCATAATTCAATCTCAAGTTAAAACTCATCAAAAGCATAATAGACAGCATATAGATTCATAACTCATGTAGAAATCTGAAAATTTCAGCTATTTGTCTCAAAATCTCAAGATACTCATATACTTCAATATCTCAAACATTTCAACTATTAACTTCTCAAAGATTAAAATCATGGGGTATACCCAGCTGTAATTTCTTAAGAAAATATGTAAAAATCATGCCATTAGACTCTCAATTCAAGGGAAACATCAAAATCTTACAACCAATAACAACGGGTGAAAATCCCCAATTCAATTTCATTTAAAATCTCATAAATTACAGAGAATTGTAGTTTAAATAAGCTTTTGGGCACAAGGGTGAAAGGATTACCCTTGTTCAAAATTCCACATACCTTAGATTATGAAATTGGATGAATAAGCTTGCTCTAAACTCTTTTTCTTACTCTTGAGATAGGGTTCTTGCAATCCTTGAACTTAGGAAACTCAAATCTCAACTCAATTTGTTGAATCTATGGTGAGTTCTTGGATTCCTTAGAGAAGGGTTTTAGATTTGATCTTGAGGGAGAAACCCTAGATCTCGTAT
>NW_025876867.1:0-1423 GCF_002878395.1 Capsicum annuum
CTGCCTAGGATAGATGACTTGTTTGGCCAACTTCAGGGTGCCAGTTATTTCTCAAAGATAGACCTCAGGTCAGGCTATCATCAGCTCAGATTTAGAGAATGTGACATTCCAAAGACAACTTTTCATAATCGATATGTTCACTTTGAATTTCTAGTCATGTCCTTTGGTCTTACCAATGCCCCTGCAGCTTTCATGGACTTGATGAACCGGGTGTTCAAGTAGTACTTGGACATATTCATCATAGTCTTCATAGATGATATTCTGGTCTATTCTCATACAGAGCGTGATTATTCAGACCATCTCATAATTGTTCTTCAGACTCTCAGGGATCACCAGTTGTTTGCCAAGTTCAATAAGTGCAAATTTTGGCTAAGATCAGTAGCATTCCTTGGCCACATTGTTTTCGATGATGGCATTAGGTGGATCCGTAGAAAATTGAAGCAGTAAGAAACTGGCCTCACCCTGTCTCTCCATCAGATATTAGGAGTTTCTTGGGTTTGGTTGGCTATTACCGACAGTTTGTTAAGGGATTTTCTTCTATTGCATCTCCTATGTCCAGATTGACTCAGAAGAAGGTCAAGTTTAAGTGGTCAAAACCTTACAAGAAGAGTTTTTAGGAGTTAAAGACTCAACTTACCTCAGCTCTAGTTTTAGCACTTCCCGACAGTTCTGATGGATTCGTAGTATATTGTGATGCATCTAGAGTAGGTTTAGGTTATGTCCTTATGCAGCATAGTAGAGTCATATCCTACAACTCCAGACAGATAAAGCCCCATGATAAGAATTATCCTACTCATGACCTTGAGTTAGCAACAGTTGTCTTTACCTTAAAGATTTGGAGGCATTATCTATACGGTGTTTATGTAGACTTCTTCACAAATCATAAGAGCATTCAGTATGTATTTTCCTAGAAAGATCTCAATCTTTGTTAGAGAAGGTGGTTAGATCTCTTGAAGGATTATGACATGAGTGTTCGTTATCATCCTGGCAAGGCCAATGTAGTGGCCAACGTACTCAATAGACTGTCCATGGGTAGTGTTTCCCATGTTGAGGATGGTAAGAAGAACTTAGCTTAGGAGATTCATCAGCTTGCCGGACTAGGCGTTCGATTAGTTGACTCTTCAGAGGGTGGTGTATGTGTTTAGATTAGTTCAGAGCCATCTTTAGTTTTTGAGGTGAAAGAGAAGCAAGACAAGGATCCTAGCCTTGTCAAGCTAAAAGAGTTAGTTCAGAGTCAGGAAATAAAGGTTTTCTCCCAAGGGGGAGATGGTTTTCTTCGTTATTAGGGTCGTCTGTGTGTTCCTGGTGTAGAGGACTTGAGGTAGCAAATTCTTGTAGAAGAGCACGTTGTGCGATACTCTATTCATCCAGGGGCCACTAAGATGTATCGTAACTTGTGGGAGATCTATTGGTGGAGTGGGAT
>NW_025876868.1:0-2762 GCF_002878395.1 Capsicum annuum
GGATTTTAGATTTGATCTTAAGGGAGAAACTCTAGCTCTCTTGTGTTAATGACGTCATTTTCTTTGTTTGGAATATATTTGATCGTTAAGAGAGTGGAAAGACTGAAGAGTCCCTTTTAAAAATGACTTAAAATACTGAACGGGGGCTGCAACGGTCGAAGTGACGGTCTATCGCTAGCCTGACGGTCCGTCAGATCATCCATCTCACGTCGATCAGAAAAAAACACACTGCCTTGATATGACAGTCTCAGTGATGGTCTGTCACAAGCTCGATTGTCTGTCGGATCATCTATCCCACGTTGGCCAGGATGAGGCCTCACTGCCTTAGCGGTGATGGTCTCAGTGACGGTCCGCCACAGTCTTGACAGTCTGGTGTCCTAGTCGTTGCTCTTGGGCCAGAAAAAGGAGTTACAGCCTTGGTTGTGATGGTCCGGGCGATGGTCCATCGCACACTTGACGGTCCATCAACCTATCCGTTGCACCTGGGCGGTTCCGACAACTCTCGGTAAAACGGCCATAACTTCCCACCCCGATACTGGATTTTGATGAAATTGGTATCTTTGGAAAGCTAATTCAATTCTACACTATAGGAAGTCATTTTCAGGAAAATTCAACAAGATTAAACCACTAATCACTTGGGAAGTCTCTTTTGAATCTTTTAGGGCTGGAATTACATTTCACTTGATACGCTCAAGGCTCAAACTACAAGGGAACTTTGCGGGGTCTTATAATATCTGCCCCTTGGAAACATTCGTCCACAAATGTCACTAGTTAGACTAGGAACACAGGAAAATAGAATACACATCCTAAAGCAATTTACTAAATGGGCTCAAAATCTTTCTAAACTCTTAAATACCTCGTAAATCGAAAGAACTCATGCAAGAATAGATATATAGCTGAACTTTAGATTAGAAGGGCTGAATTAAGGAAGAATAATACCTTAGGATTGATCTGAACTCGTAGAAAAGACGTACGGGTGCTTGGCTCGCATGTCTTCTTCTGCCTCCCAAGTAGCGCCCTCAACTGACTGGTTGAACCTCTTTTTCCTCAATCTACGGATCTAAAAATCTAGGATCTCAACAGTAATCTCATCGAATGAAAGACTATTCTGAATATCATCACTCTCTGAAGGATCTACCACAATGGAATCACCAATATCCTTCTTAAGCATGGAGACATGAAAAATAGGATGAATGGCTGACAACTCCGCAGGCAACTCAACCTCATAGGATGCTTTTCCAACACGGCTCAAAACTCTATACGGGCCGACATAATGAGGACTAAGCTTTCCCATTTTATCAAACTTCATCACCGTTTTCATAGGTGAAATCTTCAAGTACACCAAATCACCCACTTTAAACTAAAAAACTCTTCTCCTCACATCAGTATATGACTTTTGACGACTCTGAGTTATCTTTAACCTCTCTCTAATAAACTTAAATTTATCCATAGCTTTAAACACTGCATCAGGCCTAATCACAGTAGCTTCACCCACTTCAAACCAACCTATGGGTGATCTACATCTTCTACCTTACAAGGCCTCAAATGGTGCCATACCGATGCTAGCATGGTAACTATTATTATATGCAAACTCTATCAATGGCAAATTCTCATCCTAACTACCTTTAAAATCAAGAGAACACGCCCTCACATATCTTCTAGTGTCTGAATGGTCCTCTCAGCCTGACCATCTATCTGCGGATGAAAAGTGGAACTCAAAAGAACATGGGTACCAAGACCCTACTAAAACGCCCTCTAAAATTGAGAAGTAAACTGAGTAACCCTATCTGAAATGATAGACGAGGGAACTCCATGTATCCTAACTAACTCCTGGATATACAATTTAGCCTAATCCTCCGTTGTATAAGATGTATGCATGGGTATGAAGTGCACGAACTTAGTCTGCCTATCTACAACAACCCAAATAGAATTATGATGATGACGCGAAAGAGGTAACCCAGCCACGAAGTCTATATTTACCACCTCCTACTTCCAAGTGGGTATACCAAACTCTTTTATCACACTACCAGGTCTTTGGTGCTCTACCTTAACCTGTTGGCACATTCCATACTTCGCTACAAACTCAACTATATCCTTATTCATACCATTCTACCAATAGATTTCCCTCAAGTCACAGTACATCTTTGTAGTGCTGGGATGAATAGAATACTGTGCGCCATGCACTTAAGCCATAATCCTCTGCCTCAGATCATCAATACATGAAATGCATAATCTACCCTGCAATCTCAACACGCCATCTTCTCCTGGGGAGAAAACCTCTAACTTTTGGTCCTTAACTACCTCCATTAGTCGGACAAAACTATGATCTCTATCTTTCTTCTCTTTTACTTTCGAAACTAAAGAGGATTCAGAACTACTTTGCACCAAAGTACTTCCCTCGGCTGAATCAAGCAACCTAACACCTAATCTAGCTAGATAATGTACATTATGAGATAACTCTTTCGTACCTTCCTCTACATGAGCAACACTACCCATAGACAATCTACTAAGGGCATCCTCTACTGTATTGGCCTTGCCCGGGTGATGCAACACACTCATATCATAGTCTTTTAACAACTCTAACCACCTTCTCTGCCTTAGATTCAACACTCTCTGAGTAAACACATACTGCAGGCTCTTATGATTAGTAAACACATCAAGATGAACACTATAAAGATAGTGTCTCCATCTTTTCAAAGCAAAGACCACAACAGCAAACTCAAGATCATGGGTTGGGTAATTCTTTTCATGCGACTTTAACT
>NW_025876869.1:0-1080 GCF_002878395.1 Capsicum annuum
AGGAACAATCAACAAAAATCAAAAATTTCCAAAATGACTGAAAGAAACCACAAATGAACTCTATGAAACAAGACAGCTAAGAGAAGGCTCTGATACCATGTCAATTTTCTGCTGAATGTTCTCAATATTGAGAGTCTTTTCATTAAATAGAAAATATTCAATGATTACATCCCTAAAGATTCGTCTTCCTATCCCTAAAGATTAGCTTTTCTATCCCTCTAAATCCGCTATTCTATCTCACCAAATCTGATCTTACTAAAGTCACTATTATTCTCTTTAACTACTAAATCAAATCTATGTAATTACACCAATATACAACAATATATGATTACATTAATATACAATATTTACATCATGCTAACAGAAGCAATGTTTCCGGTAAACTGATTTTGAGTGAGATCAATTACTCGAAGAAATGGTAAGTTTCCAAGACATGGAGGGAGATTTCCATGGAAGTTGTTGAAGCTGAGACTCAGTTCTTCAAGACATTTTAGATCGCACAAGCCTACACGAAAAAAAAACAATTAGATAATTGTCATTTCATGTTCTATAGTATTGCTTGTGCAGAAAATATCTGAAACATGCGAAAAAAAGTGCAAGAAACAAATGTAAGACGAAGTAAACAATGTCACGTTGGCCACAATTAACATCTGCGTAATTTTAATCAATTGTATTCAAGTAATATATTTGGATGTATTACCTTGAACAGGTAATGTTCCATTCAGGTTGCAGTTAGATACTGATAATACTTTAAGGGACGACATTACGCCACTGCGCTGTAGAAAGTCCTTGTCCAATGCATTTCCATCCAAAAGTAAGTACGTCAAGTTTCTCAGAGTTCCCAAATCTTAAATGTAAAAGAAACACAATCGAATTATCAATAGTTGTTATAAAATTCTTGAAAATTAAAGCTATTAAGATGTTGTTAATAAGAGGTATAACTCTGGATAATTGTACATTCAAAATGACATTTTGGAGTTCAAAATCCACGTATTTTAAACAATTTTAATACAAAAAGAGCTAGAGTTGTAATTAGTTTTTGCAGTTTTCAGTTCTATCTTGAGCTTTGAGATGAGATTT
>NW_025876870.1:0-1829 GCF_002878395.1 Capsicum annuum
TACACATATTCGGTGAAGGGAAATTCATATTCTCCACCCCTATCACTTCTTATAGTTTTGATCCTTTTCTCTAACTGATTTTCAACTTCAATTTTGTATAGCCTAAACGCATCTATTTCTTTATCCTTACTATTTAGCAAGTAGACATAACAGTATCTAGTACAATCGTTAATAAAAGTTATAAAATACTTTTTTCCCACCACGTGATGGTGTTGACTTCATATCACAAATGTTAGTGTGTATTAAGTCTAAGGGATTGAAATTTCTTTCAACGGGCTTATAAAGATGCTTTGCATACTTTGATTCCACACACGTTTGACACTTTTTTATTTATTGCACTCAAAATTTGGCAAAACTTTTAAGTTAATCAGTTTTCGCAATATTTTGTAATTAACATAGCCTAATCATTCATGCCACAAATCGTAAGACTCAAGAAAGTAAGAAGAAATTGAAATTTTATTGATTTCAACATTCATTACATTCATTTTTAATAAGCCCTCATTGAGGTAGCCTTTTCCTACATACACTTCTTCTTTACTAAGTACAATTTTTCCGAAAACAAATACACATTTAAATCTGTTTTTGTCTAGAAGTGAAATAGAAATCAAGTTCTTCCATAACTCCGGAACATACAAGACATTGTTGAGTGTTAACACTTTGCCTGAAGTCATTTTCAAGCACACTTTTCCTGTTCCTTCTATCTTTGCAGTAGCGGAGTTTGACATGTAGATCTTTTCTTCTACTTGAGCCAGAGCGAATGTCAAAAATAACTCCTTATTAGCATAAGTATGGTAGGTGGTACCAGAATCCATCCACCATCCGCGAGGATTTTCCACCAAGTTGCATTCGGAAAGCATAGCACACAGATCATCCGTTTCTTTCTTAGACTCAGCCAAATTTGCTTGATCCTTTTTCTTGCCTTTCTTAGGGGCACGAAAATCCGTTGACTTATAGCCAATCTTTCCATAGTTGAAGCACTTTTCCTTAAACTTTTTCTTGGGTTGATTGCTTTCAATTCCAGCTTTCTTTCGCTTTTTAGAGTTGTTTGGGTCATCTTCTACAATGTATGCTCTATTTATTGCTGAATTTCCTCTTGACTTTCTTTCTGCAACATTATTATCTTCTTCAATGCACAGTCGTACAATCGAATTCTCGACGGACATCTCCTTATGTTTGTGTTTCAAATAGTTCTTGAAGTCCTTCCACATAGGTTGTAGTTTCTTTATTATTGCTGCTACTTAAAATGCTTCATTCACGATTAAACCTACAACAAAGAATATGTGAATACTAAGAACATGTTTAAACTGTTCAACAAAGGTATTTGAAAAAATCATACCTTCCGCAAGGAGATCGTAGATGATCACTTGCAGTTCCTGCACTTGGGAAACAACAGACTTGTTGTCTATCATTTTATACCCCAGGAATCTCGCAACAGACTTTTACTGTCTTTGTTCCACTGTACACATTGTAAAGGTCATCTTGGAGACCACTCAAGATTAATTTCTGCAAAGAAAATCTGAGTGTTTTCAAGCCTCCACAATCACAAAGCGCTCTTGTTCTAAGGTTCCCTCGAGCACCTACAGAGCTTTCTCAAACGTGAACCTTTGAAGATAAAGAGTTATGTGGAAGAAAAATATTTTCTGCTACCATCTCTTAAAGTCAATACCTGTGAACTTTTTGGATTTTCCACCGGTGCCATAGCTTGCAGAGCATTTGTATGACTCATCGTGGCAATATTAGTTTCCGCCATAATCGTTCCAACATCATGCACTTGACTATCAATCATTATTTTTGTTTCACCACAGGACAGTACCTTTAGTATATCGAAA
>NW_025876871.1:0-2022 GCF_002878395.1 Capsicum annuum
CTATTCTGATATTAAAATTCGATAGAGATGAAATTGGAGCAGTTGATTTTTTTTTATTTCATTTTTTTGTTTTGGACTGCACAAGAATTTGTCGATATTTCCGATTAAATCTTCTTGTTACTAGATTTTCTATAGGAAAAATTATAGGAATAAATTGTTATTCCTTTTCTCTACAGATAAACCTTTCTTCCAAGTCACACCATAAGAGCCATTTATCATCTTTCTTTGATTCTAGATCAAAGATTAATTTCTATCTAGATTATATATCTATATTAAGTAGATTGTAGATTTTGATGTATACCTATCAGATCGTGGCTTCATGTAACAAATATTTCAATATCGTTGCATCCGGTATTTTTGTTTTGTTCCAAAAGTGTGATGAAGAATAGATCCGAGAAAGAGACTTTCATTTCCAGTCTCCTAGTTATTTTATTTATTTTATTGAATTTTAGATTTGCTGAAGGGAAAAATAGTAGATTATCTCTTTTTCTAATAGACAAAAGAATCTAAAAATAAATATTTGCTCGAACTTTCTTTTTTCTTTTGATCCATGGAAAGATATACTCTGGGGTTTTAGATTTATTTATATGAAGTATGAAGGAAAGGGACCATTTGGTCCTTGAAGAGTTCTTTCAAAACAAGGGATTGATTGAATTGTCTTAATAAGATAATTCATGGTTCATATGCTTAGTCAGAAGGAATAATCCAATGGAGTTCATGGATTTACCTAGGTCAGTTTATGGGCTAATCAATAAAGGATTTTTATCTTCAAAACCCATTGGAAAGGTCAGTGCAAGAGAAATCATACAACAGTGATCGAATCTTCGGACGCCCCAAAAAAGATATGAGGTGCTTGGAAATGGTCGAAGTAGTTGAATAGGAGGATCACTATGACTATAGCCATTGGTAAGTTTACCAAAAATGAAAGTGATTTATTTGATATTATGGATGACTGGTTACGGAGGGACCGTTTCTTTTTTGTAGGCTGGTCCGATCTATTGCTCTTTTCTTGTGCCTATTTTGCTTTAGGAGTTGGTTCACAGGTACAACCTTTGTAACTTCATGGTATACCCATGGATTGGCCAGTTCTTATTTGGAAGGCTGCAATTTCTTAACTGCCGTGGTTTCTACTCCTGCTAATTGTTTAGCACATTCGTTGTTGTTACTATGGGGTCCTGAAGCACAAGGAGATTTTACTCGTTGGTGTCAATTGGGGGGTCTGTGGACTTTTGTTGCTCTCCATAGAGCTTTTGGCCTAATAGTTTTCATGTTACGTCAATTCGAGCTTGCTCGGTCTGTTCAGTTGAGACCTTATAATGCAATCGCATTCTCTGGTCCAATTGCTATTTTTGTTTCTGTATTTCTGATTTATCCACTAGGTCAGTCTGATTGGTTCTTTGCACCTAGTTTTGGTGTAGCAGCTATATTTCGATTCATCCTATTTTTTTAAGGGTTTCATAATTGGACCTTGAACCCCTTTCATATGATGGGAGTTGTCGGTGTATTGGGCGCTGCTTTGCTATGCACCATTCATGGTGCTACCGTATACAATACTTTATTTGAAGACGGTGATGGTGCAAATACATTCCGTGCTTTTAACCCAACTCAAGCCGAAGAAACTTATTCAATGGTCACCGTTAACCGCTTTTGGTCCCAAATCTTTGGGGTTGCTTTTTCCAATAAACGTTGGTTACATTTCTTTATGTTATTTGTACCAGTAACCAGTTTATGGATGAGTGCTCTTGGAGTAGTCGGTCTAGCCTTGAACCTACGTGCCTATGACTTCGTTTCTCAGGAAATTCACGCAGCGAAAGATCCTGAATTTGAGACTTTCTACACCAAAATATTCTCTTAAACAAAGGTATTCGCACTTGGATGGCGGCTCAAGATCAGCCTCATGAAAACCTTATATTCCCTGAGGAGGTTCTATCACATGGAAACGCTCTTTAATGGAACTTTAGCCTTAGCTGGTCGTGACCAAAAAACCACTGGTTTCGCTTGGTGGGCCGGGAATGCCCGACT
>NW_025876872.1:0-1073 GCF_002878395.1 Capsicum annuum
ATGGATAGTTATTTTAAACAATTGCCTAATTGTATAGTATATATAGACGATATACTATTATATACTAAGATCAAAGAAGAAAATTTAAAATTATTAGAACAATTTACGGATATAATAAAAAAATTGGGAATAAGTTTAAGTGAAAAGAAAGCTGAAATTATGATAAATCAGATAGAATTTTTAGGAATACAAATAGATAAAAGTGGAGTAAAAATGCAACAACATATAGTACAAAAAATAATAAATTCAAAAGAAGTATTAGATACAAAAAAGAAATTACAATCATTTGTAGAATTAGTAAACCAAGTAAGAGGATATATACCAAAATTAGCAGAAAATCTAAAGCCCTTACAGAAAAAATAATAAAAGGATGTAGAATACAATTACAACGAAGAAGATAAAAAACAAGTTCAGAAAATAAAAATACTTTGTAAAGATTTACCAAAATTACAATTCCCAGGTGAAAATAGAAAATTCATATATATATTAGAAGCAGATGCTAGTGAATATAGTTATGGAGGAGTACTTAAATATAGATATGAATAAAAAAAATTAGAACACCATTGTAGATACTACTCAGGTACGTTTAATGAAACAAAAATAAAATGAAAAATAAATAGAAAAGAATTATGCTCATTATATAAATATTTATTAGCATTTGAGCCATATATTGTATATAACGAGTTTATTGTACGAACAGATAATACACAGGTACGTTGGTGGGTAACAACAAAAATACAAATTCTGTTACAACAAAAGAGATTCGGAGACTATTGTTGAATATATTAAATTTCACATTTATAATTGAAGTAATTAGTACTAAAAAAATGTTATTGCAGATTACATATCAAGACAAAGCTACACAGACTGATATAATAGAAGAGGACACTCTAGAAAAGATATTCAACAGCCTAACTACGCTTTTAATGAAAGTGGACAGTATGGGTAATGAAATAGAAAAGCTAAAGACTAATGAAGTTAAACTAAAGTCTATAGCTACAAATCAGCTAACTCAGAAGTGTACAAAGCTATGTCGATCGGAAGACATTAAAATTCCAAAGCTAGAAGGAGAC
>NW_025876873.1:0-2417 GCF_002878395.1 Capsicum annuum
TAAATACCGGTACCGTACTTCAAGTAGGCGATGGCATTGCTCGTATTAACGGTCTTGATGAAGTAATGGTGGGTGAATTAGTAGAATTTGAAGAGGGTACAATAGGCATTGCTCTGAATTTGGAATCAAATAATGTTGGTGTTGTACTAATGGGCGATGGTTTGTTGATACAAGAAAGAAGTTCTGTAAAAGCAACGAGAAGAATTGCTCAGATACCCGTGAGTGAGGCTTATTTGAGTCGTGTTGTAAATGCCCTGGCTAAACCTATTGATGGCAGATGTGAAATTTCAGCTTCTGAATTTTGATTAATTGAATCTGCCGCCCCAGGTATTATTTCGCGCCGTTCTGTATATGAGCCTCTTCAAACCAGGCTTATTGCTATTGATTCGATGATCCCTATAGAACGTGGTCAGTGAGAATTAATTATTGGGGACAGTCAGACCGGTAAAACAGCAGTAGCCACAGACACCATTCTCAATCAACAAGGTCAAAATGTAATATGTGTTTATGTAGCTATTGGGCAAAAAGCGTCTTCTGTGGCCCAGGTAGTAACGACTTTACAGGAAAGGGGAGCGATGGAATACACTATTATGGTAGCCGAAATGGCGGATTCCCCTGCTACATTACAATACCTTGCTCCTTATACAGGAGCAGCTCTAGTTGAATATTTTATGTATCGTGAACGACACACTTTAATCATTTATGATGATCTCTCCAAACAAGCGCAAGCTTATCGCCAAATGTCTCTTCTATTACGAAGACCGCCCAGTTGTGAAGCTTATCCAGGAGATGTTTTTTATTTGCATTCACACCTTTTGGAAAGAGCCGCTAAATTAAGTTCTAGTTTAGGTGAAGGAAGTACGACCGCCTTACCAATAGTTGAAACTCAATCGAGAGATATTTCGGCTTATATTCCTACTAATGTAATTTCCATTACTGATGGAAAAATCTTCTTATCCGCCGACCTATTCAATTCTGGAATCAGACCTTCTATTAATGTGGGTATCTCCGTTTCCAGAGTGGGGTCCGCAACTCAAATAAAAGCCATGAAACAAGTAGCTGGTAAATTAAAATTAGAACTAGCGCAATTCGCAGAATTAGAAGCCTTTGTACAATTTTCTTTTGATCTCGATAAAGCTACTCAGAATCAATTGGCAAGAGGTCAACAATTATGTGAATTGCTTAAACAATCCCAATCGGCTCCTCTCACGGTAGCAGAGCAGATAATGACTATTTATGCCGGAACAAATGGCTATCTTGATTCATTAGAAGTTGGACAGGTAAGGAAATTTCTTGTTGAGCTACGTACTTACTTAAAAACTAATAAACCTCAGTTCCAAGAAATCATATCTTCTACTAAGAAATTTACCGAGGAAGAAGAAGCCCTTTTGAAAGAAGCTATTCAGGAACAAATGGACCGTTTTATACTTCAGGAACAAGCATAAAGAAATATTGATCACCCTTGTCTTAATCCTAATAAAAAAAGGAATTAAGCATCTTGGATTCAAATATTCAAACAGTCTTTCTTACTATCGAAATCTAAAAAAAATATATATATGGAAATAAATTGCGTCCAATAGGATTTGAACCTATACCAAAGGTTTAGAAGACCTCTGTCCTATCCATTAGACAATGGACGCTTTTCATTCTGATTTTTTTTTTCGTATTTTAACTTTTTGTTTCAAAAAAAAAACCCAGAAAGAATCTGATGTGAAATAATTTTTTGAATTGTATATTCAATGATGTAATAATACTAATAAAATAAATTTGATTTAATGAATAGATTAAAATATTTAGAATAAATAGATATAGAGCGGGTAGTGGGAATCGAACCGCATCGTTAGCTTGGAAGGCTAGGGGTTATAGTCAACGTCGATTCATTTTTTTTAATTCAAAATCGAACATGAAACTTTGATTTAATTCGGCTCCCTTATGGAGATGAGTTAATGTATAAGATCTAAGATGTGAACAAAATTCGAAAAAAAAAGAATTCTACCTATAACATCTATGTTAGCTTTTGGTCTGAATACAGATAAAACGAATTGCTTTGTAGATGATCCTTCTAGAAGAGGGGGATTCTAACAACCTTTCTAGTTATTTCGTTCTCTATTTATATTTAATAGGATCCTGAGGAAAAGGAGTTTGTTTCCACCGAGCTAAAACAATATGTTGATGTCTCTAGTAAACCAAAATCATCGTTTAATAGCTATTTTGCTTCACTTTCTTCTTTACAAATAAGAAATTGAAGATTTAGTTACGATTAGAAATCAACTTTCTATCTTTATCCGTGGATCCTTTATTGATACTTATTCAATTGGAAGTATTGATCCAATTCAAAAATTATGTTTCTCAATTTCATAATCCAATTTTTCAATGTCTAAGTGACCTTTGGATACCAATCACAAGAATGTGTATTT
>NW_025876874.1:0-1511 GCF_002878395.1 Capsicum annuum
CACCCAACTAAAATTTACCTACTAATGGAAAAAGAACATAATTAGCCACTATTATAAAAATAATTACATATACATGACCATATTTAATGAATTTCAATTATGACATATATAATATTTACATTAGTAGCCATTTGTCATATTTGAAAATTTTAAATATGGATGTTATATTAACAGATCACTGTTTCCTATTTTTTAGATAACAAATATTATCTTTCAAACAAATTTATTTTTTTAGGAATTGATTTCATTTATTTCCTTCATTTTTCATTCCTAAAAAATAGGAAATGATGTGTTGTTATTAAATTTTAGGGTGACACTAATTTATTTATTTAATTTTCGTATACTTGAAAGATTTTACTGTGTGTGAATAAATTATTTCTATGTAAAACATGCTTTGCATATTTTTGGTATATTATATCATATAGCATAAATATATAAATATGCTTAGTATGTTTCTTTATATTTTGTATTTTTATATATGTGTGTATATGGTATATACATGGTATGAACTTTATATATAACATACTTTGTATATTTATATTATAAATATGCTTAGAAAGTTTCTTAATACTTTGTATATTTATTTATGTGTGTGTATGGTACATACATGGTATAAACTTTATATTTAACATACTTTGTATATTTCTATTATAAATATAGTACTTTATATATTTATGGATATAAATATAATACTTTATTTATTTATGGGTATAAATATAAATTAGCTATAAAATAATGTCTTAAATAAGGGAGAAAATTAAATAAGGAATAAAAATAATGATGAGAGATAAAAAGAGATATATATTAATTAGGATAGCATTAAGTTTGAAATTATAATTATCTTATTCTTTAAAACTGCTATATACGTAATATTGAAAAAGTAATGTTATAAGGAAAGTTTTATGTAAAAATTTAAAAGATTAGGGTTATATGTAATAATAATAAAAGTTGGAATTGGATTTAAAAAATTGTGAAAATAACAAAAACCTGTTTTTCTTTTCAGAAAAAATTTCCGAAATTATTTTCCAAATTTTCATGGCCAAACACCACAATTTTCAACTCCGGAAAATTTTTTCAGAAAAAAAAAAAATTCCATGGCCAAACGGCCCTAAGTTTCATTTAAACAACCAATTTATGACATGCTTCACTACATGATTAAGTGTTTGAATTAGATATTTTCGAAATATATTTTGAGAAAGTTTTGGTGAATATTTTCAAGTTTTCATTTTAAAGATAAAATTAATTACATAAAATATCAATTAAAATAAATTTAAAATTTTACTGCCAGTTGAAGCTACAACAACAACAAATTCAGTGTATTCCCATAAAGTGGGGTCTGGGGAGGGTAAAATATATACAGTTTATACCGTTACCTCCGAAGAAGTAAAGTGGTTGTTTCCGATAAACCCCCAGCTTAAGATAAAGAATAATAAACAAGATCGCAATGAAATATGAAATAGTATTGATGACATAAAAGAAATAAGAAATGAGAAATAATAAAAATAGAAATA
>NW_025876875.1:0-1634 GCF_002878395.1 Capsicum annuum
GTTTTTTTTGAAAAGGGAAAACAGGTTGTTGTTGTTTTCACAATTTTCGAACTCCAATTTCAACTATTATTATTATTACATATAACCCCAATCTTTTAAATTTTTTACATAAAACTCACCTTATAACATTACTTTTTCAATATTATGTATATAGCAGTTTTAAAGGATAAGATAATTATAATTTCAAACTTAATGCTATCCTAATTAATATAAATCTCTTTTTCACTCTCATCATTATTTTTATCCCTTGTTTAATTTTCTCCCTTATTTAAGATGTTATTTTACTGCTAATTTTTATTTATACCCATAAATATTTAAAGTATTATATTTATACCCATAAATATATAAAGTATTATATTTATTATAGAAATATACAAAGTATGTTATATATGAAGTTTATACCATGTATATACCATATACACATATATATAAATATACAAAGTATTAAGAAACATACCAAACATATTTATAATATAAATATACAAAGTATGTTATATATGAAGTTTATACCATGTATATACCATATACACACATATAGAAAAATACAAACTATAAAGAAACATACTAAGCATATTTATATATTTATGGTATATGATATAATATACATAAATATGCAAAACATGTTTTACATAGAAATAATTTATTCATGTATAAGAAAATTAAAGAAATAAATTAGCGGCACCTTAAAATTTAATAACAACTCATCATTTTCTATTTTTTAGGAACGGAAAATGAAGGAAATAAATTAAATAAATTCCTAAAAAAATAAATTTGTTTGAAAGATAATATTTGTTACCTAAAAAACAGGAAGCAGTGATATGTTAATATAAATCCATATTTAAAATTTTCAAATATGAGAAAATGGCTATTAATGTAAATATTATATATGTCATAATTGAAATTCATTAAATATGGCCATGTATATGTAATTATTTTTATAATAGCGGCTAATTGTGTTCTTTTTCATTAGTAGGTAAATTTTAGTTGGGTGATTTTGATAGTTTGTAAAAGTTAGGGCATAAAGTCATATTTTAAAAAGTTTTTTCAAAAGTCAATTTTTTTTCCAAAAAAGACATGGCCAAACACAACTCCAACTTCAATTTCAACTCCAACTTCAACTCCAACTCCGGAAACTTTTAATTTTCATGGCCAAACAACTACTAAATTACCAGCAACGTAGTTATATCTTTAGTTTATACCTGCATAGTCAATTGTTTCTTCTAACTGTTTATACATTGAGTATACATAATACTATATAATACTATATATACACTAATATTTTGTATGTTTAACTAATGACTTTAATTATTTTATCCCATCCATCAAATATACTTATATAATGTAATCCTTTCTTTTTTGAGTTACAATAAAAGTTGAAAAGGTGTAGAAATTTACTAGCAAACCAAACAAAAGAAAAGGAAACAGAACAACTATAATAGCGGCGATAATGACTGCATAAAAATCTTGTTGAAGAAAATCTGGTAATTTGTTGCAATTGTTAGTTGGAATGATCTCATCATCCCATAGGTAGTTTTAGCTTTTTTGCTTTCACAAACTTCTTTCTTTAATGCTTCTTTTTTAATGAGGATGTTGTTTAGATTTAAGATATAAATAGAGTGAGATCAGGTGTTAAC
>NW_025876876.1:0-1300 GCF_002878395.1 Capsicum annuum
TTAGTCCTTTTCGTAAAAAGGTTGTTCAGATAAACATGTTCTTGGTCTGGCGAATGGCCAAATGAGTTCTGGCCGATAATACCTTATGTTTTTTGTTTTACAGGCCGAGAAACACTTGCAAATTCGTCAGGATGCTGAACAAAGATATATTACCATGCTGGAGAAGGCCTGTAAAATGCTTGCTGATCAATTCATCGGTGATGTAGTTACTGAAAATCATCAAGAGACTTACCAAGGATTAGGAACAAAGACACAACTTAGTCCTTTATGTAATCCAAACGGATTGTGTCCCTCGGATTCTGCTGACCTTATTGGAGTCCATGGACCGGAAGAAGTTTCCCCCAGAATCCATCCACAGCGCACGGATTGCTCCACTGAAAGCTGCTTAACTTCACATGAGAGCCCAGCTGGACTTCCTCTAGAAGGATCTTCACCTGGAGGGAAAAAACGAGGGCTAAGCGGAGATTCAACACATGCATCATATGTTTGGGGTGAAGCTGATATGAGATCATCAGGTGTTCACGCGATACCGGTTAATTGCTTCGGGATTACTGGCTCTAACGTTCAAAATGTCTCGAATTAAGAGATTAGGCCAAGTTCGTTTGCAGTCTTTGATTTGCACATTGCAGTTTCTGGATATTCCAATGAGCTCAACTTAAAGCTGTGTAAATCTAAGCTGATGTTAGTCCAACTCTTTACTGCATCTTTTGTGAAATCTTAGATCCTAAAGAAAGGGAAGAAAATTGAGATATCAGTTGTTCTTTTCATGCTTTGAGTTTCTCAATTTACTTTGTTGTCCTGTTTTTATGAAGTCGCACTGGGAGATAGTGCTTACAACAACATACTCAGTGTGTTCTCACAAAGTGGGGTCGGGGTGATTAAAGTGTACGCAGTCCATACCACTACCTCAGATGATGTAGAGAGCTTGTTCCAGATAGACCCCCGGCTACCGAGAGCTAGTGCTGAAAGAATTGCTGATGCTTCTTTGGCGATTGTGAAGTCATCGAATGAATTGCCAAGTAAACAGAGCGGACCATGTAATTTTAAATTGACTTCACAAGAAAAGTCCGCCCGGTGCACTAAGCTCCCGTTATGCGCGGGGTCAAGGAAAAGGCTGAACCTTAAGGGTCTATTGTATGCAGCCTTACATTGCATTTCTGCAAAAGGCTATTTCCATGGCTAGAACCCGTGACCACCTCACCACATGACGACAACTTTACCAGTTACGTTAAAGCTCCACTTCTAAAAGCCAAACATTTTAAAGTAAAGGGAAACAAGAAGGTTTAACAGGAATTGGATT
>NW_025876877.1:0-2202 GCF_002878395.1 Capsicum annuum
CATCATGTCTTATTGGAGACTCCATCATTTCCAAAGGTTGGGCTTCTTCAACAGCAGAAATTTCTTTCACTATGCTTTCAGGATTGTCAATCATCGACTCAAGTGCATTATCAGCAATGAAAGATTGGGATTCAGCCAACTCAACCTCAACATTAGAAGTTGTAAGCCCTTGGTCCAAATCCCTTTCTGAACTATCAGATTCAGTCCCCTCAGCTGGGACAACAGAAACTTGTTCAGTCTCCACCAAATCATGCTTTCTTTGTTCTACATACTTTTCTAAGCTATCAGCCCCATTTACCTCGGCTAATTGAATTGCGGAAGCTTCTTCAATCTCCAACACATCTACTCCTTCAATTTCAACTTCCCCACCATCATCTAAATCAGCATCCATTTGAAATTCTTCCTCATCTGGCTCGGTTTCAGATTCTTCAACCTCTTCTAACTCAATTGGTTCAAACTTTTTATCCAATTTCTCACTACCAGTACTGCCTTTCAAATATCCGTGATACATATTGCTACTCTCTTCTAGAGCAGTCAAGTTCATGAATTTAATCGGATGCACATCATCTATTCTACCAAGGTCATTAATCAACTTTCAGAAATAAGAAACCGCTTCTTATTTGCAGAAAATAACGTAGCTTTACCGTCGGATAAGGTGATTGAAGTCCTTACAGGATCATTTCTTTCCACCAAGATTTTCTTTTTCCGGGATTGAGCAATCTTGGAAGAAGCGGAAATCGTCAGAGACATGAAATTCTTGGAACCCTTTGCCGATGATTTCAGTTTCGCCGCTTTGGATTCATTCTCCTTCTCATCAAAACCCTATGACAAAGAAGAAGAACCCAACTCTCCTTTCCCAGAATTAGACACCATTCTTGTCGAATCCGCAAAAAAACAAGAAAACAACAAAGTAAATCAAGAAATCTTGCAACAAAATTTTTGACATTTCAAATCAAGAAAATTGAGTAAAACAATGGGAAAATGGAAATTACCAGCAGGGCTATTAGCTCAGGGTTGAATCCTCTGTGGTTCGCAAGAACCGAAGGCCGCGAAAAAGGGTTGCCATTGAAGCTTCTTCTGGGTGTAGAATTGTTGTTTTCGGAGGTTCTTGGATGAGGTGGAAAGGATATTATAGAGAGTGGAGAAGGAGACTTGTTATTAGAAGAAACCGCCATTGATGATAATTTTGTATACCAAGAAAGGTAAGCGAATTGTCGAATCGTCCAGGGAGACCAAACAAGCAAATGGAAATAATGCAAATTGAGAGAAAGGAAACTTTAGATATTACCAAAAAAAAGTTATATATGGGGTAAAAAATATTTACTCAATCATAGCAATTACTAATATATGTAATTGCAATTAATTAGATATCTAAAGTAAATGATACTTCCTTTTGGTCAGTGCACTTTTATTTATCGGATATAGTAGCAATAGATATTCTTTTTTATTTGTCTAATTTAAAAATCAAGAGATAATTTATCAATAATTTCTAATTTGAGTTTGTTATATTAACTATAGTTATTTTTCAAAGTATAAATGCTATTATATTCAAGTAATAATATAATAAAATGGTCATTTTATTTCTTGTTGTGTTAAGTCAATACTAGATAAATAAAATAGATCGAAGGAATAAGTAACATGTATAGCAGGTTGGTACAAAACTATCATTACACTATCATATTCATATCATCATTTACTTACTATGTGAACTTTTATCTATTAGACTATTACAAACAATTTATTTAATAAGGTCACAACATCAAGAATTTGAAATTAGAATAGTTGCAGCTTAAACGTGCCTTTACATCAAGTTCAATGATTTCGCTCTTCTTGTTTTGCAATGTTCATCAAAATTCAAGTTCTTTTATTTCATTTTCTTGATTAAGAAATCTCAAAAGTAAATGCTGCGAGGTTCGAAATTCGGTGAATAGTAAGCGAACGTCTTTATCTTTTCTCACTTAAAGTTTTTGCACATGCTACTGCTTCATATTCTGCCATGTGGTTACATATTAAACATTGCGCTCTTATCACTAGATCAAAATAATATGACATTCACTATTGTAAATCTTATTTACTAAGAATGATCTATTACATTTATAAGCGAGATTGACCCTTCTTAACATTCACAGTCTAATAATAATAATTATAGATATTGTCGATAAATATTCTACCACTAAAAAGTAAGCCCAAGCCAAATAATGA
>NW_025876878.1:0-4556 GCF_002878395.1 Capsicum annuum
TAACATCATAGAAAGAGCATGGACATGCAATTATTATAACATTATGGAGTATCTACCCCTTGGGACCCAAGGTCCCTCTAGACATATTTCATTGAAATAAGAATGGGTCGGGAACTGTCTCCCTTTACTGCTTTTCCATACCTACTGGCACCACTACCAGATTTTGATGGCCGACTTGTCACTTTCTCTATCATCCTCCTCTCAGCTTTAAGTCATCGTCAGACACTTTTGAACACTTGGCTAAACCCCAAAATGAACTACAACCAATGTACTCTAGAGTCTGAGGAACAACGGTGCACAAAATGATAACTTAATTCATCCAGAAAGACTACACCTGAAAACATGAATTCAATACCAATGCTACTCCTTGGAATACAACTCTTATCTTTCCTTAGTCTCTACAATCATTATCATATAAATACACTCTTTTCAACGCCTACTTGTCTCACTAAACACATTATCTGCTTTGATTTCTTCATAGGCTACTAATACCACATTTACATCTTAATACTTAGTTTGGAGTCCAAAAACTTACATTCTTCAAAGATTCAAGCTTAGCTTCTAAAAATAACATGAATATCCATAAATCTTTAATAAACATACTATTCTCATTCTAGCCTTCAAACATCACGTCTCTTAAACTTATACTTCTCCACACCATGAGAATCGCAGCTATATCTCTATCAATCAACACATATAATTCCTAACTTCCACACTTAGATTCTTACATATATAATTTCAAGCCTATTCATTCACCATATAAACAGCTAACCCCATAAGGCATACTCTGCTCACTTTAGAGAACACTGTCCCAAAACTATCTGCGGAGTCTGTCAGAAAAAGTTCTATCTGAAAGACTTTGGCTTCACTACTTCTGTTACCTTAAGAGTAAGGTAAATCTGACATAAGTAGATCATTACAAGAGTTTACATAACTTTCTTGGAAAATCTTGTTATAGCACGATCTGGATCATGAAAGAACGGAAACTCTTCTAAACATCCCATAGCTTCTCGTACATAAATGTGGCTCGCAACACACTCTTGTACAAGACTCTACTAGATGCGGCTTTTCAGACTCCCTAGGCACTATTAAACCTTAGGCTCTGATACCAAGTTTGTAACGCCCCGATACCCATGAACCGAAATACCACATGGTGCACGTGACCCCGAGAAACCATAAGCTAACCCTTCACTGATATCCGTATCTGTTCACTGCATAATATAATACGATAAATGTAGAAAATGGCAAAATATGGCCATAAGGTTCAAACATAAAAAATACAGTACTGAAAACCAAATATGAATACATCTATCTGAAAAGACTCTACACTGTCTAAACTGTGGAGTTTAAGGGACAATTCCCCAACTAACTCCGTCTACTAAAATCACCAAAACACTGAAATAGAATATCCTCGGATGATGAGGGCTCACTGCTGCACCCACTACTGTAAGATCTGACAACTAAATGTACTCTGAATCTCGCTCTTCTGAACCTAAGCACCATAGCGCGAATGTGTCAGTACCAAAAATGTACCGAGTATGCAAGGATAGGATAATGTAAAATATAAGGCTTATGCATGAACATAACAATCTGAATAATATGTATTCGCTGGAATAAACATATATAAAAACTCTGCAGTTACCAATTTTGAAACATGTCTAATCAACAATACACACATGGATGCGTAAAGTACAACTGAAATCATCATGACACCGAATGTTACATTTTGAATGCTGACACCCAAAAATAATAATATTGATAATAAGATACTAAGTATCTGAAGCTACTAGAGCTGACATCTGTACTTATCCATACTGAGAAATCGGATAACTGATATTACTGATATTTGATATTTAAATTCACCAACTCTGGAACACTGAATAACTGAATCTGATATCAACCCTCATCTAGCAGGAAGTCTCTAGAACACTGAACAACTGAATCTGAGATTAACCCTCATCCATCAGGAAGTCTCTATACTCAACGATAATGATAATGGGTAAATAAGTTTGAGAGCAACCCTCATCTCACAGGAAGTCTCTCTACTCAATGACAATGATAGCAATACTGGGAGACCTGTATCTGACAACCTCAACTTCTGCATATTAACTGAGTTTTTTCTGAGACTATTACTGAAATGTTGGAGTGATCATTTCACCGACATGCCCCACTTACCACAAGTGGGATCCATCCTGTACCCTAGCTGGAAGGGTGTCAATACTGCGCCACCAGTAAAGACAACTGCATAGGATCCTCTACTATCAGGACCTCAAATGAGAACGGTGGGACCCTCTACTCGCAGGAAAACCACCTCATCTAACCCTCTACTCACAGGATAAATGTCTCAACCTACGCTGGCGACGTAGTTCTGGAGCATAAGGATTGATACCAGGAATTAAACCCTCTACTCGCAGGAATGTTCCCATCCTTAGCTCGCTCGGTGCTGAATCCTACTCCCAACTGAAAGACATTTAACCGGTTCTTAACTGTACTCAACTGAATTGAATCTATTCTCACATTATGATACTTTATCAATATAAAAGAGTTCGCTTGATTCCGTTCTCTGACGGAGTATTTCTAATTGCCACTTACTTTTAAGATAAGCTTACTATCTCACAAAATATACAGAGGTCTGTAACGGAGTGAATTGATATGTAAGATTTTAGAGCTTCATGGCTCGATTATTCGATAAAGAATGATTTACGAGATTACTGAGTTTTCCCTAAGTTTTGAAACTGATCGGGAGTTCATTGTTCATCACTCGATTGAGATTACCGTGAAACTGACTCGGCTCTAGACCAGTAGACTATTTCGGGCATACGTACCCCCAACACACAATAGCATAAAGTAACACAAGATAGATAACTCATACACAACATACCCATAGGCCATCATACGCAATACATAATTGAGGACTTTACACTTAGCAAATCAAATGGCCTCATTTCTCCATATAAGCATCCAATCAAACACGTGGGGAGCATGCTTTGGGTCCACAGCAAATACTACACACAAACATCATAGTTACCTCAACAATTCATCATGGCATTCCATCATACACCCACAACGCACCACAAATTCAAGAAAATCAACTATCCATAGGAACAAAGCATGAATTTATCTTTTAAGACCTAATGAACAACAATGCATAGTTTTCTATTCTCTTAAATATTTTGTCAAACATATGGTAGACATAAGTTAAGCATATGGATATGGCATGAAATCATAATTTGGATAACAAACATGTCAAATACTGAAATTCTTCTTCACATAGGCATTTTAGCAATCATCTTACATGCACCATTTAGGGCATAGGTTTAATGCTCAATTTCATGCACCACAACACCACCATCCTTCAACTTCAACATCCACATTTCTCAATTCACAATCCAACTCACATTTAGAAAATATTTGACATATCAATCAATAGTAATGATATATAATTCCCAATAACAATTATCAAGTCATAACAAGGAAATAATGGAATAATAGTATAAATTAAGGCTTAACAATTTAAATCACCATATATTCATAATCAATTAATTTTAGACCTATTATGTTATAAAAACAAAATCTCTAGTCTCTTAGGTATTTTCACAAACACCTTACATGCACTTCTTAGGCATAGGTGGATTCATTAAGATTACAAGTATTCAATCACCCATTTCATATATTTATACATCACACACCACCATAGTTTCTACAAACATACAAATATCCCTTCTTGGATATCATCAACTTCAACAACATAATCACCAACCATCACACAAATACTACACACATATACTTCAACCAACACACATGATCATCCCACACATATATCTCAGCCATCATGTGAATACTACACACATACACAATGAAAATTTAGAAAGTAGAATCATATATATATATGTACACATGTATCTTGAGCCTTTAAAAAAGGATTTGTGGGCTCTATGGACGAAAGGAGCCCATAATAAACACTTGCATACCTTAGATTTCGTAGCCGAAGAGATTGACGGAAGCAATTCGTGAAGCGAAGCCTTGAATCGATTTTCCCCCAATTGGAACCCTAACCCTAACTCCTCTTCTTCTCTCTCTCTCTATATAAGCATATATTTTGAGAGAGAGATATAAGAGAAATGAGAGAAAATGAATGACATTCTCAGCTCAAAGGGGGTATATATAGAGGGTTACCATAATGGAAAATGACCAAAATACCTTTAAAAATCAATTAATGTCAAATCTGCCCTTCACTGATCTATCCGATAGGCTGAAGTAAATTGGCCATAACTTTTTACTCCGATGTCCAAATTGGATGAAACCAATTTCATTAGAAAGAAGACTCTCAGGGATTTCCGTTGATATATAGCAGCCCACACATTTCATTATGTACAAGGAGTTATGATCGTTTGAAGTTGACCAAAAAAATCTCCTGGCTGCAGTATTTTTTTTCTTTCCTGCACATTTTACTGTTCACAGTTCGATCGGAATGGTCGTAGTTTGATTGGGATGGTCGTAACTCATCGCTCGAGTGTCCGTTTTGGGTGATCCACATATCATTGGAAAGCTTATTC
>NW_025876879.1:0-1344 GCF_002878395.1 Capsicum annuum
GCTCAGTTTGAAACTTGTTGTCTAGTCTTGATGTTGTTGATGAATTTGCAATGAAATGCTTACTGTTTTAGATGGATATCTGGTTCTAGTGACAAAGATCCATGCTTTGAATTCGTTTACCAGTTCCGGATTAATGATGTCTTGAATAAGCTGGTTCTGTAGTATGGTTTCGTGCTTTTAATATTGTTTTTGACAGATTTTAGATTAATGATATCTAGATTACGTTGATTTAGTAACAAAGTTCCTTGCTTTAAGTCTGTTAAATAGTTTCGGGCTAATGGCGAGTCATTATAGTTAATTTCATGGTCAAGTCGCACGCTTTAATTTTATCTCGGGTTATTGATAGCTCGCTACACTTAATTTCATGGTTACATTTTGTTAGTGTGTTCAATGTGGGTGTAATTAACTCACGAGAAGAGACAAGACGTTTGATCGGCTAAAGCTTCTTCCTTTTATCGCTTTACTTATTTACATATCAAGCGGTAAATTTGCATATGTTGGATTAGAGCTTAACTTGGTATATGCAGGGTTCTAAGTTTCTGGCTTGTGTGAGATATGTCTACTATAGCTACCCCATCATGAAGTCCTTAATCATATGTCTGCTTATTAATACTTGACAATTAGTGCCAAGATGAAAATGTTTTATAGTACTAATTTTATATGTAAACCAAATCATTTGTTTGTCAACCAGGTGTTCTTTTCTTTACAGAATTGTAGATGCCTCTATAGGAAATTATATCACGTTTTTCTAATGCCTGATGATAAAGTTAACACTATTAACTCCCGTCATCTCATTATATGGGAAATTAATATTCCTTTAATGAATGCGAAAAGCTAAAACGATAACAAATATGAAATAAGCCAAGATGTGTTTTGGTCTATATGTAAGTATTAGTTCTATTGTGCTAAAGTAAAGTAGGAATATTTGCATGCTTGGTGATCTGTGTTCTCCTCTTTCCTCCCCTATTTTTTTGGTGGTGGTATGATTGCTTATTCCTCGTAAATTACATGCTAGCCTAATAAGATCTTGCCTATGTCGAGTTTCTTGTCGAGTCAAATCATTCACATTTTTACTCCTACATTATTCAATCTTATGTTCTTTATGCGTGAGGGTGTTCTTTTTTTTTTTTTAATCAATCCTTAAATATATGTTAATTTCTTCACTTCTCTCTTTGCATTTCGAATATATGTGCTAATTTGCTCTATTTCTTCCTTTGCATGTGGATCAATTTTGGGAGTCCAAATGGACTCTTTCCTTTTTGCATATCCATCATGGGCCAATAAGGCCCAGCTTTCGAGTCAAGCCCCCAAGAAAGTTTAAAGTCAATCCTATAGTACAAATAC
>NW_025876880.1:0-3575 GCF_002878395.1 Capsicum annuum
TCTTGTGATGGCTGTTGCTCCAAACAATTCCATTTTTATTCCATCAATGACCTTAGGGTTCGATAAAGTTTGAACAGACCGTAAAGTAAGAAAAAATGACATCTTCTACTCTCGGTTGGTCGGAACAAGCCACGGATGGACAATCTAAAATAAATCGATACATATATTAAGAACGATAATGAAATCATTTAATCATTAATTAAAACAAAAACTTGATTAGAATTGGACTTACTGCTTCCTTGGGGGGATTGAAAAGATCAAGAAATTTTGCATTTTTATCAGTTTTGGCCGACAACCATCTCAGAATTCTTGGACAGGAAAATTCTTCCTGGTAGTTCACTTGTTGTCTCAAATAAGGAATGACTTCAAATGCCCAAGCCTATAACATAATGCCAATAAATCAATAGCATTAGTGAATAAAAAAATAATGAATCATATCATGATAAAAGAAATATTTACCATGAAGGCCCATGAAAAACCATATAAGTTGACTGTTTTTGGTGTTAACGGAGTCAACAAATATTCGACAGTCATTTTGAAGCTTTCATAACCCCAAGGATAGTTTTTAAATGCCTCAAGATCCTCGGAGAGATTTATTAAAATGAGGCTTATGTTGTTGTTAATGTCTCTCGCCCAAAGAACATTATGTACAAACCAAACCAAGCACAATGATCGCTTGTGCTTCTTTGAAAGTCCTTTAACTTTTAACGCTTCAATCAGATTTTTGTGTTTGAAGCTTGTACCAATAATGGAAATCAGGTCATCACGATCACTCGACTTGCCTTTTCCTTTTTTGGGTGTACGGGGTGCTTTTTTAGGTCAGAGTAGGTATAACTTAAGAAGGAGAAGGAGGATAACATTTTAGACCGGTAACTATGGAAAACACCTCCCAACCAAAACAAACAGCATGCCACAGTAATTTATCCACAGCTCATCCATCTTATCTTTGTTTTCATACATAAACCTGCGCTTGAGAAGATCATATACCATTTTCATCTGGAAATGAGCATGTTGTCCTCTGGCAAATCAAGATATTTTCCAAAGTAGCTTTCCCTGAAATAAGAATCCAATTTTTGTTCTCGTAGAATTTTTCTGAAGGCGTCGAAAGATTTTCTCATGACTGACTTAACCACGAGATCACCCGTTAAATCTGTGGCACTATCGCACTGCATTCTCACATGGTAACAATCAATGCTGAAGGTTTTGACCAACTCTTCGATGGAAGGGCTATTAGTATTTGGATCATCTCTTTTGAAAGATTACTCCTTCCTGTGTTCATTATCTTCTGCTCCCGATTGAGATAACGCTTGTAAAGCAAGCTCATAGAGTGGTGGATGTAGTTGAGCTGCTGCACTTGTTCCTTTACTTGGACTTGATTTGATTTTTTTTATTTTGGGAGCCATGTTATCTTAAATTAACAGGAACATAACATAGATTATAATTGATTAATGCATAATAGTAAAATAACAGTTCCAACAGACAATTAATCTGTTGCACCAGGTATGTTATCTGTTGCAACATATAACCGGCCTGTTGCAATGGATGAGTAATATGCGGGAACCATAAAAACAGCATTATCTGTTGCGCCTGGTATTTTATCTGATGCAACACATAACTGAACCATTGCAATGGATGAGTAATCCGTTAAAAACAATAAAAACAGATCACTAATCTATTGCACCAGGTATTTTATCTGTTGCAACATATAACCGACCTATTGCAACGGATGAGTAAACCATTGGAAAGAATAAAAACGGATCACTAATCTGTTGCACCAGGTATGTTATCTGTTGCAACAGATAACCGACTTGTATGAGTAAATCGTTGGAAAGAATAAAAACAGTCTTAATCTGTTGTAAATTGAAGAGTAAACTGTTGGAAAGAATAAAAACAGATCACTAATTAGTTATCTGTTGGATCAATATTGTTTAAATTTCTTCCAAATAGAAGAGTCGTCTATCGTAATAGATGAATGATCTGTTAGATTGCTCACCTGTTGCATCAGATTTTTATAGTTGCATCAGATTTTTAATCTGTTTCATCAGATTTTAAAATGAAGAGTAAACCATTCGAAAGAATAAAAATAGATCACTAATCAGTTATCTGTTGGATCAAATTGTTTAGATCTCTTCCAAACAGAAGAGTCGTCTGTCGCAATAGATGAATGATCTATTAGATTGTTCACCTTTTGCATCAGATTTTCATAGTTGCATCAAATTTTTAATCTGTTGCATCAGATTTTCATCTGTTGCATCATATGTTTCATCTATTACATCAGATGTTTCAACTGTTGCAATACCATTTCTACCAAGACAAACAACAAATTAACCCAGCAACACCAACATACCACACACACACATACATACTAAGAACATCAACTGTGATAAAAAATCACCAAAAAATTCAAATCAACAGTACGACAATGAAAAGAAGAAATACAGAAATGCTAGAAATTAGGGTTTTATTCAATCCACATTTCAATACCAGAAGAGTAGTTGGGTCAGGTTCCTCTGTTTCTTCATAATTTTTTACCTCTGAAAAAGGAAATGGGAGGATGAAGAACTCGAAGTTGTTGTTGCCAGAGAAGTATTCACGTCGATTGACGGTTAAAGACGAAAAGGAACTTGTCTGACTATTTGTCGCCGGAGGTTGAAGGGAGAAAGTTTACAGAACTGTTGGTTGGGAGAAGCTGGAGAGAGAGAGTGGTTGATTAGGATTGAAGAGGGGTGTGGGTTGGGTTGATTTGTATTTTTGAAAATATTAATCAAGTCCACAATTAACTTAATCAAGTTTCCTAATGATGTTTGACCCTATCTGTTGGCCAATGTCACCAATCCTTCATTCAAGACTTAAAAGACACCTTTCCTTTAATTTGCTCGAGTTAGTTGATCAGTACCTGTAATTGAACCGTTGTATTTTAAATATTTTCTTCAAAATTTTAGTCGATCAGCAAAAAAAATAACATGAAGGAAAACGTCTTTGAATTTGAATCTGTATTTTGAATTTGCTTTGAGTTGCTGATTATGAAAAATATTTTTTGAATTTCAATTAGTAGTTGTAATTTAATGGTTGTGGTAAAAAAAGAGTTTTATAAGGTAAAGGAATCTATAAAATTAAATATGCCATAAATTAAGAAATAATTTTATCCCTTATTTAACTCAAACAGATTAACATTAAATTAGGAAGAGAATCTCTAATTGTATATGTATTTAAATAGCAACAGTTTACTGAAATATAAAATACATATTACTATGTTTTATAATTTTGAAACCGTTGCTATAAAAGTTACAATTAAGGCTCTATAGTTGCTATTTCCAAAATTTTCCCGATCTTATATATGTTCATCTTAAAATATCAATCAAATAGGTACAAACTATTAACTTTGGGGAGTATAAATCAAGTAACATAAACACTTACAAATATAAAAAATAACAAGAGAACACATTAATGTAAGCATTTATAACATCACATAACTTGGAAGTTGGAACTATACTAAACTGTTGACGAGTATAAATGTGGCTATGGCTGTTTAATTGCGAAGTTGTGGTTGAAACTACAATGGTGGATCAGGGAAA
>NW_025876881.1:0-1646 GCF_002878395.1 Capsicum annuum
ACAGGTATGCTCACACTCGAACCCTTCTCAGAAGATCGAGGCCGGTCGGCGGTGCACCCCTCGTGGGGATACCACCAATCAGCTTTCTTATAGCTTATGGGTTTACTCGCCCATTGACTCGCACACATGTCAGACTACTTGGTCTGTTTTTCAAGATGGGTCAAATGGGGATCCCACAAGCCAGATTCTATAGCGCGCGGATGTCGAAGCATGCCAGAGGCACGCGCTTCCTGCCACAATCGAGGATACAGTGTTTCACGATCGTATCGAGAGCTCGGGCTTTGGCTGCCCCCCCAATCCACGTTGTTCTACGCTCCGAGTCAATCAGCGAATTGGCTCGTCCCCATTCTATATCCGATCGGGGTGCATTGCCAGCCCCCATCCTCTTCCCTCCTAATAATTTCAAGCACTCTTTGACTCTTTTCAAATTCCTTTTCATCTTTCCCTTGCGGTACTTGTTCGCTATCGATTTGTCGCCCGTATTTAGCCTTAGATGGAAATCACCGCCCGATTTGGGATGCATTCCCAAACAACCTGACTCGTAGATAGTGCCTCATGGTGCGAAAAGGTCCGGGCATAATGGGTCTCTTACCCTCTATGGCACCCCCTTCCAGGGGACCTGGGCCCGGTCCACCACTGAGCAAGCTTCTCCAAACTACAATTCGGTTGACAGAGCCACCCGATTCTAAGGCTGGGCTATTCCCAGTTCGCTCGCCATTACTAAGGGAATCCTTGTAAGATTCTTTTCCTCCGCTTATTGATATGCTTAAACTCAGCGGGTTATCCCGCCTGACCTGGGGTCGCAGTCGAAGTGCCTAATTGCGAAAGATTCCCAGAGTCCGGACGCGCGACGGGATATAGCCGCGACAACAAAGATAGTTGAGATACAACCACCACTTGCCATGACGTCCATCAACATGGACTCACATTTAGGCTAGCTACGAGCTCGAGGTGCATGGGAGGAAAGTATCCACCCCACAACAACAGCGAGCCCCATTATTGAGGCATGATGCGACGGGGCGACGCGATGCATGACTCCCAGACAGATGTGCCCTCAGCCTAATGGCTTCGGGCGCAACTTGCGTTCAAATACTCTATGGTTCATGGGATTCTGCAATTCACACCAAGTTCTTCATTGATGCAAGAGCCGAGATATCTATTGTCGAGAGTCATTTTTTTTTACAAAAGGAGCATAAGTCCCCCCGACGCACGTTGCAGATGGGGCACGAGGGCCATGTTGTTGATTTAAGTATTCCTTGGCGCTTTCTGCACTGGGGACGAGGGGGAGGCGCTCGTGCAGAGTGTCATAGCACCCCGCCCGTGCGGACTCCCCAGTTGTTAAAAACGTTTGTGGGTCGTTCTACTATGCAAGTTTCGACAATGATCCTTCCGCAGGTTCACCTACGGAAACATTATTACGAATTCTCCTTCCTCTAAATAATAAGGTTCAATGGACTTCTTGCGACGTCGCAGGCAGCGAACCACCCACGTCGCCGCAATCCAAATATTTCACTGGATTATTCAAGTTGTAGGAGAGACGGGGGGTGTGTACAAAGGGCAGGGACGTAGTCAACGCGAGCTGATGACACGCGCTTACTAGGAATTCCTCGTTGAAGACCAACAATTGCAATAATCTATCCCCATCA
>NW_025876882.1:0-18218 GCF_002878395.1 Capsicum annuum
ATGTACAAGTTACACTACCCAAACAAGTAAGCAGCTAGCAATGCAACAGATGTGCCCTTACAACAAAGGATTCCCTCTTTACTCATATGTGAAATCAAGCACGTAAATGCAGGGACGATCAAAAGACACTCACTCTTAGAAAGAAGTTCCAGTCAATGTTTGCCAAGTACCATAAGCTTTCCTTTATTTTCATCACCGAGGCTTTCAGACAGTTAAGCTAGGATCACTATAGGACTTTTCTTTATCTTGTAATGTATGCTTGGGGTTGGTATGATACGCAAGGATATTTAAAGTGACTAAGCCTTCTTGGCACTACACTATTTTTGGGGTCTCACTAATCAACCTTTAACTTAATTCTTCCTTTATTTATTGAAGCAAATTCAGGTTGGATACGGTCCTTTAGTCTTTCATTTTCTTTTTTTCACAATTTTTTCTTTTATTATTCTTTTTCTACCATACCCAGCCTTGCATTTTTTAATTTTATTTTAATCTTCTTCATACTCACTTTACATCACGCACCCCTATGATAGTCACCCTCAACTTAAGTAATTTTCCTAAGTCAAAGTAAACAATGCCCAAGGAGGACCAGGGTCAAAACTGGTTCATTGTGATACAAGTGGGAAGGTGATAGGTATGACAAAAATATATAGGCATTCAGGCTCAAAATCAGGATCAAGGGATATTATTCAAACATGGAAGGTCATTTAGGCTAAAAGTGGACTAGTATAAAAAATGACCTATGATCCTTTCCTAAAAACTCTCCTAAAACTAAGGCAAGACCAACCGGGAAAGTTCTGAATTTAACATACAACGGGAACTAGGTAGTGTCTCACAACACATGGCACAAAGGTACATCACAAGCTACTACCTATCCAGTTCATGTAATTTTTAGCAATGATTATTATGTCCCTAATACCAATGACATAAAAAGATTCACAGTAGTCGCATATAGATGCACATCACATAGTTATAAAATAGACAATTGGAGAGGTATTTATCATTCCCAAAAATCAACAACAACAAAACACTATGTCAACTACCCTAGATACTTATTTTTCTCCCAATTAACTATAGCACATCATAAAACAAAATACAATACACCTAAACATACCGGCTCTACTAGGAACAAGACTCCGGAAAAAAGAGGCACGACAACAAAAACCCCAAGAGGACATCAACACCCATAAGTAATCTCACCCTCTACTTAAAATCATGCATTGTCCCCAATGTATCAAACTAAAATAAGAGAGTTAGAAACATACCTATGGAACCATAGGTGTAGAGATCTGATGTCAATCACATAATACAAATACAAATAACAAAATGCCTTGGGTTGCCTCCCAAGCAATGCCTGATTTAATGTCGCGGCACGACTAGGTTGTCTTGACTACTCAGAATTCATTAAGATACCCTGAAAGTGCTTCATCCCTTATCCCTCCACTTAGATGATTTGAATCGTTAGCCCATAGTTTGATCTTTATATCTTTTAGGTGCATTGGGAAAATGTGAGAGCATGATAAGGAAAGTTCTATCACGCTACTTTGAAGACTTGAACTGCTTGCCCAATTTTGCATTGAGCTTTCATGTGGGCTAATTTGGCAACAGTGAGAATCTTAAAAACCCACTAAATGGACATCGATCTTAAAGTTTCTTGGCCTTCAAGATTGGGGTTGTATTATACCCATTCGGAAATACAAACTCCAAAATGTAGGAATTTTCCTCCTTATTTAAAAAATTCATCATTTGCTTGGGTGATTCGACTTTCATCATATCCATCAAGCATAATGTTGAAAAATGATTTGAGTGAGGTCTTCTCCCTAATTTCGGAGTTGCGTCCTTCTTGAGCTCTTCACCCCGAATTGGGCTAGAGTCTTTATAAGAGATTGGCTTGGTTTCTTATTTTGCCTCTAGCACTATTTCCTCAATCTTGGTATCATCTCTCATGGTTGGTTTGGTTGGTTAGGAAATCACTGAGGGTTGCTCATCATCAATCTAAGCATCAATATAGGATTTTTGCTCCTCATCTTCACACTCTTTCATTATTTTAAATGATTCCACAGTCAAGATATCATCTAAACATAATGTTGAAAAGTACTTTGAATGATTGACCTCTATATCCATCTCCTCTATCCTTTTCTTTCCTCTTTCTATTCCCTCATGTCCTGAAGCATTTCTTCCTGGCTATCCAAAATTTGTTAAAACATAGCTTCAATGTGACTCATTCTGGTGCTTCGTTCTTCCCGTTCTTGACCATAAGACTTATCAAAATCATAGGAAGAACTAAAATTTGGATTAGCACAACGGGGAGGAGGCATTTGAGCAATCACTCCAATGTCCATCTTGACCACCACATAAAGAACAATTATCCTTCCAGTAGGATAAAGATGGTGCACACATTTCTCTCTGGGGAGCATATCTAAAATCTTACCAAAAGTGAGCTCCATCACAATATGGCCATGGATCATCAAGATACGATTATCCACCATCAAACTCACATTCATTCTAAGATGCCATGGTATAAGTAAACTAAAATAAAAATCTACCTAACACAAAAAATAAAAGAAAATTACAAACAACTATTGACAAGTTGAATTCAAGCAAGTAAGCTAAAATTCCAAACCAGCACAATATGCCAAATTGTTCCCCAGAAATGGTGCCATTTTTGATAACGCTCAACTTATACGTCAATTTAATGCAAGGCGGTCTTCGTCAATATAATTACCAACTTTGGAGTCAGGGTTGAATCCACGATGAACAATATGAGTGGCAATTAAAATAATTTGAAACTATAGCTACAAGTTAACTTCAAACAAATGATACGAAACGATAAAATGAGGGTTTTTTAATGGTTGATAAAAGTTTCGACTTGCTTTAGAACTCAAAGCTAAAATTTCAATGGTTCAGATCAAATTTAGAGAGAAACTAGGGTTATGATCACTATGATTATCAACCCCTCATTGAATAATGTTGTAGTACTGGATTCTCATGACTTGTGGGAAATACCAAATTATCAGAATTGACAGTCCATCTAAGTGTTTCTCAACCTACCTAGATGTTGTGCTTCCTAATTCTCTCGAACTTAGGAAACCGTCTATTCACACTGATTTTATCTCTAGTTGATTAATATTGTTACAAAATTAATCATTAGATGGAAAATTAACCTTCCCAAATCCTTGTTGATAATTTACTACCTTTGGTATATTTCTCAGTTCGAGCAAACAAACATAAGGCTAGATCTATTGCTTGCAACTAATAGAAAGCAATCATTACAAAAGAATTATCAAGATGTCCCCACAATCACTCAAACCCTAACCAACTACTAAATCCATAAAGGAATAATCATAGATCCCACAACCCTAGTTATGGGTTTTAGTTCCACATGAAAAAGAAAGAGATAGAATTATTCATCATTCAGAGCAATTAAACTTACAAAAGATGAAGTCTGAGGTTGATGCTCTTCCAAGTTCAAGAAGAATATCCCACATCTCAATCAAAGAATTGAAAATTGAGCTCAAAGTTAAGAGGCCTAAAAAGAGGTGGCTTTGCCTTTGGAATAAGTTCCAGCTCCTAAATGAAACCCTAAAAGCCACTATTTATATCTGTGCTTTAAGAAAAGTTCAAAATTCAAAATTCAAAATTTTCTCCTTTAGCTGACGACATGTCTGATAGTTTATCAGAGAATGTCATCAGACCTTCTTTAGTGTGATGCCAAATGTAATGGCTTATCAGGAATCTGATGACTTATCAAAAAATGTCGTTAGAACTGCTTCAATTTTCTTGTGTTCTGCTTCAGTGTGATGACATGTCTGACGGCTTATCAGAGATCTGATAACTTATCAGACATGTCGTCAGACATATCTCTATTTTCTTGTTCTCTGCCTTAATGTGATGACATGTCTGACGGCTTATTAGAGATCTGATAGCTTATCAGACCATGTCATTTGGTAAAGTTTTCAAAACTCAATTATTTTTATCAAAAAACATCCTTCTTGACGTAGCTTTCTTATATTTCCATGCATCCTGACTTTTCTACAAAATCACATTAAATATGATCAAAAACAACAGTAGCTACTTAAGAACTTATAATTATTTCAAGTTAAAAATCTTAAATGTGCTAACAGAAGGCTAGCACATCACCAACCCATCAACTTTAGGACATAATTATTTCCTTACCAACTTAGAATATTATTCTCTGCATTTTAAAGTATTATCAAGAGAGCAACATAGCAAAGAAACAAACCATCAAAATGACCAATCTGCCAGTGACCAACATACCCCTCCCCTATGATGTTGCTTAGCATATAAGAGACATATATAAAGCTTCTAGTGTCTCAATATCATTCATTTGTTCATAGTGAATCTCTACTAAAAAAACAATATTAAGAATAACTTGATGAAACTTTTATAATTACAGGAATGACTTATTTGTATAGTAATAATGTGTTATAATTTCTCATAATAAAGAAAGATATAATAGATGTTGAACCCCTTTTGATTTATTTGTGTGTTTACTTGTTTGTATAATGAACCCCTTTAGTTTCTATCTACATGATAGTTTATTATAAAGAACATGTTTGTAAGAGGAAATAACAATATGAGTTTATAAATTATGAGCTAGTACAAAAATTATCGGTTACATCATTCTTGTAAATGGATAACGTTATTTATCCTTGCATCACTAAAGAACTAATTAGATAAACGTATAAAAACCAAAATTATGTGAAGAACCAAAATTATGCATGTGATGTGAAAAAGGAAGAGCCCTTATTGGGTTTGAAATTGAGAGGGCGTCATGCGGAAGCTAATTATTGCAAACTATGAGAAGATAAATCAGACAACAATAAAAATAATACTAAAAATATAATATTATTATATGATATGGCAAATAGGCCGACATATTCAAAACCTAAATAAAAAACACAAAAACTAATTGAGAGAAAATCTTTTCCTAAATAAAACTCTTAAATGACTGCATTGTGGATGCTTTTGTATTGTTGTATGGGAAGGGGTCTTCTATTTATAGATGTCCAAAACTTTTTCTCCAATAAAGAGGTTTGCCAAATTGGAAGAATTTTATATTTTCCTTTAAGGAAACATAAAAGTATTTATGGTATTACTTTTATTTTTCTTCTAACAAAAGTAAAACTTAAATTTAGTAAGAAAATCTGGGCAAAAACCCTAACAAATCTCACCTTTTTGGCTTGATTTTCTTTACTTGATCCGCCTTCTTCACATACATGAACTTCGTTCTTCACAAAATCTTCATCACTATTGCTTGTCGTGGTTAAAAATAAAGTTTAAAATATCATGGTTAAAAATTAGTGTAAAAGTTATATTTTATTTTTAATTTTAAAGATGCAGCAGCAGGAATGTTGACAATATAGTTGAAACTTGTTCTCCACATATAGTTCGACAAAAAACCTCATTTTCATTAAATTGATTGGAAATTGGTTTAAACCGCCATAAACTTGTCTTCAACCTCATTTCACCAAACCACTGGACCTTTGAACCGTAGGCTCTGATATCACTTGTTGGGTTCAAAATCAAGAGGGCATCATGCAAAAGCTATAAGTTGTAAACCATGAGATGATAAATCAGACGACAAAGAAAACAATACTAAAAAATATAATTATTACATGATTTGGCCAATTGGCCTACATCTGAAAATCTAATATAAAAGAAAACATAATAAAGTGTTAAAGAGAAATCTTCCCCTAAACAAGACTCTTTAAAAACTACATTATGTATACTACAGTGTTATGGTATGAGAAGAGGGGTCTTCTATTTATAGAGTTCCAAAATCTTTCCTCCAAGAAAGAGGTTTGCCAAATATGAAAAAGTTGTATATTTTCCTTTCATGAAAAATAAAAGTAATTATGGTATAAGAAAAATAAAACTTAAATTTGGTAAGAAAACTAGGGCAAAAACCCTAACACTAATTAGATAAACATATAAAAACTTGTTTCAATACGTTAAATTGCCACACTAGATATAAGAAAGTTATACATGCATGTAAAATATTTTTAAAGGATTTTGCATGCATTTGCATCTCATATTGAAGAAATACAAATACTTGCATGTAAAACTAATTGTTTTATTATCTACCTCCAAAGGACTATAAGTGCTTCATGTTGGGTTCGAAATCGAGAGTGCGTCATGCAGAAGCTTAAAGTTTGCAGATCATAGAGATGATAATTAGATGAAAAAGAAAAAAAAATAAAAAAAATATATTATTTGATATGATTGGACAAGAAGCCAACATATTGAAAATTAAACAAAAAAATTTAAAATATATTGGGAGAAATCTCCCCTAAACAAGAATCTTTGACGACTACATTGTGAATGCTATTGTGTTTTTGTATGAGAAGGAGAGACTTCTATTTATAGAATTCCAAAACTTTTCCTCTTAGAAAGAGGTTTGCCAAATATGGAAAAGTTTTATATTTTCCTTTCAGGAAAAGTAAAAGTAATTATAGTATTACTTTTATTTTTCTTATAAGAAAAGTAAAACTTAAATTTGGTAAGAAAATCAGGGCAAAAACCCTAACAAATCTCCCCCTTTTGGCTTGATTTTTTACAGAATAATCTTGATCTTCCTTCTTCACACGATCTTCATATACCACTGCTGCTTACTATGATTAAAAGTTGATATGTGTTAAAAATTGAAGCCCTATGCCTTAAAAATAAAAGCGTGGGTTGATATTATTGGAATCCTGTATTATAAGTGAACAAGATTGAAAGTGGAGCTTTGTGCATTGAAAGTGAGCCCAGGTTAAAAGTGGAGCTCATGCGTTAAAGTATATGCACGAGTTGAAAGGAGCCCACACGTTAAAAGTAAGCAGAGATTGAAAGTTGGAGCCCATAAACATGGGTTGAAAATTGATTTGGTTTTAAAGATGGATTAGCAGCAGGGTTATTCAAAAATTGATTGACAATTGTCACTACATGTAGTTTTATTTTGACAAAATATCTTTACTATCGTCAAATTAGTTGCAAATTTATTCTCAACATGTCCTCAATTTGAACCATTAGGCCGTTGAACCATAGACTCTGATACCACTTGTTGGGTTCAAAATTGAGAGGACATCATGCGGAAGCATAAAGTTTGCAAATCAAGAGGATGATAATTCAGATGATAAATAAAAATATATTAAAAATACATATTATGGATATTATTTGGCCAATTGACCTACACATGAAAATTAATATTAAAGAAAACACAAAACTGTTAGGAGAAAAATCTCTCCCTAAACAAGACTCTTAAACGACTACATTGTGGATGCTATTATATTTTTGTATGAGAAGGAGAGACTTCTATTTATAGAGTTTAAAAATCTTTCCTCTTAGAAAGAGGTTTTCCAAATATGAACAAGTTTTATATTTTCCTTTTAGGAAAAGTAAAAGTAATTATGGTATTACTTTTATTTTCCTTATAAGGAAAGTAAAACTTAAATTTGATAAGAAAATCATGACAAAACCCCTAACACTTCAAATATGAAGCTTATTACCCATATGTTCCTCAATCATTTTATAGGCAACAATATATGTAACTTATGTGCTTTTTTTTTTCTTTTTTCTAATTTAATTTTTTGTGTTTGATATGATCTAATTGCTTTCATGATACTTGCAATACTAAGTATGTGGTTTTTACCACATTATTATGAGATGTATCGCATAAATAAAAAAGATAATAAAATATAGAGAAAAGACATCATTTTCCCTTGAATTTGTCCGCTTAACTTACTTTAGCACTTAACTTATTATTATTTACCCCCTTAATATCTTTAAAGTGTATTAGTTTCACCCCTAATGCTAACGCTGCATTTTTTTTACAAAACGCGTGAATCTTTTTTTTTTTTTAAGAAAAACTACACACACACACACATACACATATAAATATAATAAAAGAAAAAAAAAAAATAAAAATTTCACTTCCTTTTTTCTACCCCCCCCCCCCCCCACCCCCCCACCCCCACACTAATTCTCCTACCCAAACTTGCCAACCCCCACCCACTCCTCCTTCAAGTACCAAATCCACCACCACCAACACCCCCAACCCCAACAACAATTTCTCCTTCAATTACCAAACCTGCCACACCCACCTCCAATTTCTCCTCCTTTAACCCCTTAGATCAATAAAAAGGGAATGAAATTAAATTTAAAAATTAAAAAATTGACATGATTTAAATGTTTGGTTGTTGATTTTAGAGAATTTGGTGTTGGTTTGATCAAATTTATCAGGTGGGTTGGTTTTTGGTCACTAGTTTATGGTATTTTTCAATGGAGGTTAGGTTTGGTCTTTGATTTTAGGTGAGTTTGGGGTGAAAAATATGATGGTGATGGCGTTTTTTGGTGAAAATTCATTGAAAAATCTGAGCTTCTTGATTTAGAAGCGCCAGGCTGATCGCAAACATGATTCTCACCTTGAAGAACAACTTGGGTCTGGTAGACTTTTGGTATGCATCTCATCTCGGCCTGATCAGTGTGGCAGAGCTGATGGGTATATCTTGGAAGGCAAAGAACTTGAGTTTTATACGAAGAAACTATAGAAGAAGAAGAAGGGCAAGCCTGCAGCTAGGGGTGGGCGTTTGGTATTCGGTTTGATATTTTCAAATTTTAGATTCGGTAATTCGGTAATCAATATTTGAATGTAGATACCATATACCATACTTGGACTCCATGGATGAAAGGAATCCATGGATGAACATCTAACATACCTTAACGGATCAATTTCTTGAGGTTCTTGGGTGAATTCTTGAGATTGCTCTTGGTTTCTTGAGAGCTAGGGTTTATAATTTAGAGAGAGAGCTCATGAATTTTTGGGGAAATTAATAAAGAATATACTTTTAAAATATTTTCAGGGCTTAAGTAATCAATTTGGGCAAATTAAAATAATGGGATAAGACTGTTTTAACCCTGGACGAAATATTATATTTTTGTGAAAATTTTTTGATTTGGGCCCTGGCGCGACGAGGCGCTATCGCGCCGTGTCACTAGAAATTGACAACTGGGAAATTGGTCTATGGCGCGATGCGGGGAAATTGCGGTCCTTCACTAATTAGGACCTGAAAGTTCTCCGCGATACGGTGGCATCACGCTCTAATGCTGGAAAATGTCAAATACCAAATTGGCCTATGGCGCGACGCGCCAAAATCGCGATACCTCACTAAAAATTGACAAATAGGAAAATGGCCTACTCTGTGACATGCCATGATCACGGAGTCATACTGAAAATCAACAATTGTCATTTGGGCTGCCTATGCGATGCGCTAAGGTTTAAAATGATGGGGTTTTACAATTGTAACTTTAAATTGCCATGACTTCTTACCCGGTTATTATATTTTGGCGAATTTTATATCGTTGGAAAGATAATTAAATTTTATATGCAATGGAAATTTCTAAACTAAAGAATAATGAGTGTTTAAAAAATTTTTATTTGTGAATACTTATGTATTGAGACTTAGATTATGCTAGGGAAATACGGGGTGTTACAATATCTCCCTCTTGAGATCATTCATCCCCGAATGAAACTGGTTAAGCTGAGAAAACTGATGGACTGAGCTTACACACTGATTATGCATGTCTGATGCATAGAATGCATGACTGAACTAATTCATGAATGCACGACTGACATGAACATGACGTGCGACTGAAATTGAGAATGATAGAGAAAAATCTTAAGAAGATCAGTACCTTATGCTAAATCTGGATTCACGGAGAAAAGATGAGGGTACTTGGTCTGCATATCTGCCTATACTTCCCAAGTGGCTCCCTCAACGGACTGATTTCACCGAAGAACTTTTGACTGGTGGAACTTCTTTGTTCCTTAGTCTACGAACTTGGTGATCAAGAATTTCGACTGGAACTTCCTCATAGGAAAGATTGTTATGAATATCTACACTCTCTAAGGGAGCAAATACAGCTGGATCACCAATATACTTTTTCAACAATGAGACATGGAACACTGGGTGTACTGAGGCAAAATCTGAAGGCAACTCTAGCTTGTAAGCTACCTTTCCAAAATGACTGAGGATTCTGAAGGGACCGATATTTCAGGGACTGAGTTTCCCTTTTTTGCCAAATCTCTTCACTCTCTTCATGGGAGAGATTTTCAGGTACACAAAATCACCAACCTCAAGCTCGAGATCATTTTTCCTCACATCTGCATATGATTTTGATCGGCTCTGGGTAGCCCTACACCTTTCTCTGATCAACTGAACCTTTTCTAATGCATCAAACACCAAGTCGGGGTCGAATCCATGAGGAACAATGTGAGTGGCGATTAAACTAATTTAAAACTATACCTACAAGTTAAATTCAAACAAATGATATGAAAAGATAAAATGAGGGTTTTTAATGATTAAACAAAAGTTATTAACACTTCAATTTGCCTTAGAACTCAAAGCTTAAATTGCAATATTTCAAATAAATGATATAGAGAAACTAGAGTTGTGATCACTATGATTAGTAATCCTCCATTGAATAATAGTTGTAGTATTGGATTCTCGTGACTTATGGGAAATATCAAATTATTAGTATCAACAGTTTATCTAAGTGTTTCTCAACCTACCTAGATGTTGAGTTCCCTAATTCTCTTGAACTTAGGAACCTTCTATTTACACTAATTTTATTTTGAGTTGATTAATCTTTCTACAACATTAATCAGTAGATGGAAACTTAACCTTCCCAAATCCTCGTTAATAATTCACTACCTTTAGTTTATTTCTCAGTTTAAGCAAATCAACATAAGGCGAGATCTATTGTTTGCAACCAATAAAAAATAATTAATACAAAAGAATTATAAAGACGTTCCCACAATCACTCGAACCCTAACTAACTATTAAGACAATACAGGAGTAATCATAGATCCCATAACCCTAGTTGTCGGTTTTAGTTCCACATGAAAGAGAAAGCGATAACAATAACTGAATTCATATATCAAAGTGATTAAACTTACAAAAGATGTAGTTAGAAATTGATTCTCTTTCCAAATTTAAGAAGAATATCCCAAAACTAAATTAAAGAATTGAAAATTAAAATCCAAGTTTAGAGACCAAAGAGAAGTAAAGTAGTCTCTGGAATAAGTTTCAGAGGTTAAGCCCTAAAACTAGAGAGAAAACAGATTAATATCGTGAAGTTCAAGATGAATAGCGTCCAATAAAACCTAAGAACTTTTCCTTAAATACCAAGAGCTAAATTAGGAATCAAATCACAGAATAGAAATTTTTCTCGCACAACTGATGATGAAGTATGACGCCTTATTAGAAGTCTGACGACTTATCAGACATTGTTGTCAGCTCCTCCTCTAAGTTTGATGATTTCTGCCTTAAGCTGACGGTAACTCCTGACGGCTTATCAGGACTTTGATGACATATCAGACAATGTCATCACTTCTTCACTTCAAATTTCATGTACTGCCTTAGGCTGACGGCATCTCAACTGCTTATCAAAATTGTGACAACTTATCAGAGACGTCATCACATTTCTGCTCCAACTTCCTCACACTGTCTACAATTGACGATGACTCTGATAACTTATTACAAATTTGATGACTTATCAGATAAGTCGTCAACTACACTTTCATGGCCACTTGTTTCAAATTCACCTCTTTTGCTCTTATTATCTTTGGTTTTCTTGCATCTTGACTTTCCTTCATTATCAAAGAGAACGCAATCAAAAATGGAAAAAGTTGCTTAAGACTTTACAATTATTTCTAGTTAAAAGCCTCAAATGTGTTAGAATTAGCTCACAATCACCATCCTCCATATGAGCTACACTACCCATAGACAATCTACTGAGAGCATCAACCACTACATTAGCCATGCCCAGATGATCTAGAACACTCATGTTATAATCTTTTAATAACTCTAACCACCTTCTATGACACAAATTCAAATTTTTTTGAGAGGCTTTTGTGATCTGTGAACATGTCTACATACACACCGTATAAGTAATGCCTCTAAATCTTTAAGGCAAATACTATTGCTGCTAGCTCAAGATCATGAGTCAAATAATTCTTCTCATGAGGCTTAAGCTGTCTGGAGGCATAGGCTATGACCTTACCTCTCTGCATGAGGACACAACCCAAACCTACTCTGGATGCATCACAGTACACAACAAAACCATCTGAACTATCTGGTAGAGTCAAGACTGGGGCTGAGGTGTGCAAGTCTTCAGCTCCTAAAAACTTTTCTTGCATGAATCTAACCACTGAAACTTAACTTTCTTCTGCATCAATCTTGACATGAGGGAGACAATAGAAGAAAACCCTTCAACAAACCAACGGTGATAGCCAGCTAAACCCAAGAAACTCCTAATAGCTGATAGAGAGATGGGTCTAGGCTAGTTTCTCACCGCTCCGATCTTTTAAGGATCAACTCTAATGCCATCATCGGAAATAATATAACCAAGAAATTCTATTGATCTTATCCAAAATTCACACTTACTAAATTTAGCGAATAACTGGTGAGCTCTAAGAGTTTGAAGCACTACTCTGAGGTGGTCTGCATGATCGATTTCTCTACGAGAATAGACAAGAATGTCACCAATAAAGACTATGACGAAAATGTTCAAGTACTACTTGAACACTCGGTTCATCAAGTCCATGAAAGCTGCTGGGGCATTTGTAAGACCAAAGGACATGACTAGAAATTCGAAGTGACCATATCAAGTTCGGAAAGCTATTTTTTGGAATGTCACATTCTTTGAATCTAAGATAATGATAGCCTGATCTGAGGTCTATCTTGGAAAAATAACTGACACCCTAAAGTTGGTCAAATAAGTCATCGATTCTAAGAAGTGGATATTTATTCTTGACTTTGATGTTATTTAACTGACGGTAGTCTATGCATATTCTGAGAGAACCATCTTTCTTACGTACGAATAGAATAGGTGCACCCCACGAAGAGATACTGGTTCTTATGAATCCCTTATCTAGGAGGTCCTTCAACTGTTCTTTTAATTTCTTGAGTTCAGCTGGAGACATTCTGTATGGCAGAATAGATATAGGTTAAGTATCTGGGAGAAGGTCTATTCCTAAGTCGATTTCCCTTTCAGGAGGAACTCCGGGAAAATTTTAAAGAAATATATCCGAGAATTCATTTACTAATGGGACTGAATCAATAGTAGGAGTTTCTGAGCTAGAGTCTTTGACTCGCATAAGATGGTAGACACACCCCTTGGATATCATCTTTCTGGCTCTAAGGTATGAAATTAACTGACCCCTAAGAGCTGTAGTACTACCCCTCCATTCAAGGACTGGTTTATTTGGAGACTGAAAATAAACTATTCTATTTCAACAATCAACTGAGGCATAGCATGAGTGGAGCCAATCCATGCTGAGAATGACGTCAAAATTTGTCATCTCTAATTCCACGAGATCAATTGGGGTAACTTTCTGAGCTATTATGATCGGATAGTTCTTGTATACCTGTTTGGCTATAATGGAAACACCTAATGGTGTAGACACTGAGAAGGGCTCTGCTAGAGTTTCGGGACTGACTCCAAAGTTGATGGCTATATATGGAGTAACAAAAGAAAGAGAAGCTCTAAGGTCTAGTAAAGCATAAAAATATAAGCGAAAGACTTGCAACGTACCAATAACTACATCAGGAGAATTTTACTAATCTTGGCAGGACTAAAAAACATATAATCTAATTGGATGCTGACCACTGGTAGCACTGGAAGCGACACCCTACTGATTTGGGCAACTGAATGGAACTGACGACTGATAGGATTGGCCTTGTTGGCGTACATCGCTACCTTTCTGAGTAACTACCCAACACTCTCGAATCCCATAGCCTGGCTTACCACATTCGAAGCACATACCACTACCTATCATACACTCACCCTGATGGTGTTTGCCACATTTATGACATAGAGGATTGGTACGAGTACTGCTAATACTGACCTGAGACTTAGATCCTGGTGCCCTATCCATATTATCGTTTCTAAATTTGGGTACTGGGGCACTAGCTGAAGAAGGTACTGGCACTGAAGACCTCTGATAAAACTGAGGACAGTTACCACCTTCTAACTTTGGCTGACTGAAGTTAACATTACCCATTCTAGCTCTCTTATTTCCTCTCTCTCTCTCTCCTTAATCTTTTACTTCTCTATCTATTGAGCATGGATGGACCATCAACCTAGATAAGTCTATCTTACTAATTAGCATTATGTTCCTACATTTTTTGACCACACTATTAGATATGCCTGACACAAACTTACTCATCTTGGACCTACTGTCCGCCACCACATAAGGAGCATACCTACCTTACTGAGTGAACTTAAGAGAATACTCTCTCATACTCATGCTGACTTGCCTCAAATTAATAAATTCTAACACTTTGGCCTCCCTCAACTTTAATGGAAAGAATCTGTCCAAGAAAGCTGTGGTAAACTCTTTCCATTCTATAGGCCCTGCATCAACACCTTTATCAACTTTCCATTGCTTAAACCAAGTATGGGCTACATCTTGCAATTGATAGGCAGCCAACTCAGCACTCTAACTAGATGTCACCACCATAGCATCCGTTACCTTTTGAACCATATCTAAGAATTCCTGTGGATCCTTTTCAGACTTAGATCCTATGAAAAAAGGAGGATTCATCCAGGTAAAGTTACAAATTCTAGTTGTAGCAGTATTGTACACTGGATTGGCCGGAACAACAACTGTCCATTCATTCTGTGCTGCTACGGAGTTCGCTAGAGTAGTGAATGCAACACTGAATTCTATGTGAGAGACATACTCGTCCAGAGGATCTGCCTGGATGGGCTGAGGGGCTAGTTGAGTTTCTGTTCTTCTTTCATTCTTATTAGAAGACATGTTCTATAAATGAAAGGAAGAAACGGATTAGATAGGGAATTTAACTTGAGCTCAAGCTCATTTGCACGACATGAATGCTGAAAGAAGGGAAACTTTTTCTAAACGCCTTGTAACCTCTCGTCCATAAGTGTGGCGCACTACACACCCATGCACAAAAATCTACTCGACACGGCTTTCAGACTTCCTAGGATACTTCAAAACCTTAGACTTTGATACCAAGTTATTAATGACCTGAGACTACCCCTAGTCGTTACACGGTGCTTACAGTACTGAGGGACCATAAGATAACCCATGAGCTAGTACTTGCTATGAGCACTGGATAATATAATCATGAATGCGGAAAAATAATTGAAATGCCATAAGGTTTTAATAGCTGAATTCAAAACTGAAATATACATCTAGGAAAGATATCTGTCTGAATTTAAGAAAATACTGATAAATTGAATAACTAACTGATTGTAGTATCTGAAAAGCCTCTAAGACTGACCGGCTGAGAGTTAATGGGACATGCCCCAAACTAACTCTACTAACTATTGAAATAAAGACATGAAGTAAAGTAATTTGTCCTCGGATGATGAGGACTCACCACTGCTACTGTGCTGCTGATGATCTGAGAATCTAGGTGTGATCCGGGAACTGAGCATCAATACCTATGATATGAGACATCATAGCGCAAAAGGAAAGTATATGATCAGTACTTTAAATGTACTGGTATGCTAAATGAGGTAGGCTAACATACAAGGTTTCATGAATAGGAGTAATGATCTATCTGAGTATACTTGTAAAGCATGGAATACTGTATAGAGAACATGAAATCTGTAGATACTGAACATGCATGAAAGTCTATAAAATACTGAAAATACATAAAAATCTATAGATACTGAAGATGTATAACCAGGCATATAACATGGACTAAATAGAATTTGTAATCTAAAGTACTGAAAAGTATACTGATATCTATATGCCTTGATCAAACAACACTAAGACCGAATAACTGAACTGGGACTGTAATTGAGACTGTATCTGAGACTGTAGGAGGTATCATCTAACCGACATTCCCTAATATGAGCTAATCAGGGTTCAACCTGTAACCCCAGTTAGAAGGATATTAATACCGTGCCACGGGTACTAACATTGGCTGTGTGGATCCACTAAATTGATATAATGTACAAAGGACTAAGGGTGTCAAGCCTAAACTGACGGGTGACCCTTGCGAGATAGTCAAGCCTAATCTGACGGGTAACTATTCATATCCTATGCTGGCTATATAGTTCTAGAGTAAAGGGGCTGCTACTAATGACTCTGCCTAACTGACGGGAAAGCCACCATCCCTACATTTTCTTGGTGCTAAATTCTACTCTCAACTGAATGACACTGAGATACTAGAATGTTCTGAGTTTAATGATTGATAGATGACTGTTCTGATAATACTTATAGTATAATCTGAAGACTATTCTTTAATGTATTGAGACTAAAATGATAAAACAACTATGGTTTTCGGGTATTCAATACCCCCAGAACTCAAAAGAACGATATTAATATGACACCAAAACTTGGGGGACATGACATGAAGGCTTTCATAAAACATTTACTCTTATAGGCATTTTATCAAATACTTGTAGTTCATGGTTGAAAACAATCATAGGAATGTTCTAAAACATATAGAAATAGCATGAATTTATGATAATAGCATTAAATCATAGTTTAATTCAGTAAATCATAGTATTAAAACATGAAAGATTTAATAATAACAATAATGTTATGGTAACATGGTATAAAATCAATATTCCTTGAAGTTCATGGATGAAATCATAATTTAAACATATATCTTGAAAAGATTATAACTTGATAATTAAAAGGGGTTACTTGGACTCCATGGATGAAATGAATCCATGGATGAACATCTAACATACCTTAACGGATGAATTTCTTGAAGTTCTTGGGTGAATTTTTGAGATTGCTCTTGGTTTTTGAGAGTTAGAGTTTATAATTTAGAGAGAAAACTCTTAAATTTTTGGGGAAATTAATAAAAAATAAACTTTTAAAACGATTTTAGGGCTTAAGTAATCCATCTGGACGGATTAAAATAATGGGATAAGACTGTTTTAACCCTGGACGAAATATTAGATTTTTGTGAAATTTTTTTGATTTGGGCCCCAGGCGCGAGCGGTGCTATCGCGCCAGGGGCATTAGAAACTGACAACTGGGAAACTGGTCTGTGGCGCGATGCAAGAAAATTGCGGTCCTTCACTGATTGGTACTTGAAAGTTCTCCGCGATGTGGTGGCATCGCGCTGCAATGCTGGAAAATGCCAAATGCCAAATTGGCCTATGGCGCGACGCGCCAAAATCGCGATACCTCACTGAAAATTGACAAACGGGTAAATGGTCTACTCCGCGATGCGCCATGATCGTGGAGTCACACTGAAAATTCGACAATTGTCATTTGGGCTGCCTACGTGCTGCGCTAAGGGTTAAAATGACGGGGTTTTACGACAGAAAATTTAAATCGCCATAACTTCTTACCCGGTTATCGGATTTGAGCAAATTTTATATCGTTGGAAAGCCAATTCAATTTCCTAAGCAATTGCAGGTTTTAAACTGAAGAATAATGAGAGTTTCAAAAATTTATATGTGAATACTCATGTATTAGGGCTTAGATTATGCTTGGAAAATATGGGGTGTTACAGTTATATATATATATATATATATATATATTATATATATATATATATATAAATAGTTCATATATATTTTTACATTTTAGAAAAATATATAAAAATAGCACGTGTGTGAGATTAGTTTTTTAAAAATATAATTCTTACGTGGCAATGACATGACACTGATTTGGCAATGACATGGCGCGTGTGTAGTGCACTCTCTGTTGTGGGATTGGTATTCAGCTTTGAGGATTGAAATTAATACAATTTAAAGATGTTAAGGGGAGTAAATAAGCAGTAATTTATTTTAAGTGCTAAAGTAAGTTGAGCAGACAAGTTCAGAGGTAAGTGATGTCTTTTCTCTAAAGTATACTTTTGGTTGACTTGTACTTCCGATAAGTTTAACATGAAGTTTTATTATTGAGATATTTTCCTAACAATTAAATAAATGCATCAACACCAAAATGACCTTAACAACCAACAAAGAGGGAAATGAAGCCAAAAAATATTTATAGTAAAGAGGTGATTATTAGGAAAAAATGAATATTATTTACGAACTTATCAATTTAAATAAAAAACAAACTAATCCATTTCAAAAGCTATAATGCAATTTGATGTTCTCCTTTAGAATTTTTGTTGCCGACTTTAAAATATGTGCGTATGCACTCATATCTCTTGAGTGTGTAACATGTATAATGTGCATTGTGCAATTAAAATAATGATAATAATAATAAA
>NW_025876883.1:0-1966 GCF_002878395.1 Capsicum annuum
TCGTGAGGATGTTAAAGAGTACGAAGAAACTATCTGTGCTTTGATAGAAATGGGGTCGTATTCTTATGCCTCCAAGAAGCTGGACCTTGACCTTGAGAATCAACCTTCACCACCGGCGAAACCATCCATTGAAGAGCCACCGGTGTTAGAATTGAAAGAGCTACCCAGTCATCTAAGGTATATGTTCTTGGGTAGTGGATATACACTGCCGGTTATTATTGCAGCTGATTTAGGTGAACAACAGGTAGAGGCTCTCATCTCTGTTCTGAAGAGGTATAAGAGAGCTATTGGTTGGACTATTGCTGATATAATTGGTATCCCTCCTAGCATATGTATGCACAAGATTCAGCTAGAGAAAGATTGCGTACCCACTATTGAGCATCAGTGTCGTCTGAATCCACCTATGCAAGAGGTGGTGAAGAAAGAAATCATAAAGTGGTTAGACGCAGGGGTGGTGTATCCAATCTCAGATAGTAAATGGGTGAGTCCTGTACAATGTGTACCCAAAAAAGAGGGGATGATAGTAGTAGTGAACGAGAAGAATGAGCTAATTCCACTCAGGCCTGTCACAGGGTAGAGGGTATGTATGGATTACCGTAAGCTAAACTCATGGATGTTAAAGGACCACTTCCCAATGCCATTCATGGATCAAATACTTGATCGATTGGCAGGAAAGGGATGGTTCTATTTCTTGGATGGTTATTCCGAATATAATCAGATTTGCATTGCTCCTGAAGATCAGGAGAAGACCACTTTTACATGCCCATATGGTACTTTTGCATTCAAACAAATGCCATTTGGGCTATGTAATGCACCTGCCACTTTTCAGCGGTGTATGATGTCCATTTTCTCTGATATGAAGACACCTTGGAGGTGTTTATGGATGACTTTTTGGTTGTAGGTGAGTCATTTGAGTCATGCTTGGCAAATCTAAGTATGGCTTTGCAGAGATGTGTGGAATTCAATCTGGTGCTAAATTAGGAGAAGTGCCATTTTATGGTTAAGGAAGGCATTGTTCTCAAGCACAAAATCTCTAAAAAGGGAATTGAAGTTGATCGAGCCAAGATTGAAGTTATCAAGAGACTACCACCTCCAATTTCTATGAAGGGGGTTCATAGTTTTCTCGGTCATGCTGGTTTTTATTGGAGGTTTATTAAAGACATCTCGAAGATTGCAAACCCATTATGCAAACTTTTGGAGAAGGAGGTAAAGTTTTAATTTGGTGAAAATTGCTTGAAGGCATTTGAATGCCTCAAAGGAAAGCTAGTTGAAGCCCCTATTATTGTAGCACCCGATTGGTCTCTACTTTTTGAAATTATGTGTGATGCAAGTGGTGTAGCCTTGGGTGCTGTACTTGGTCAGAAAAGAGAAAAGCCATTTCATCCAATCTACTATGCGAGGAAGGCCTTGAATGAAGCACAGAAGAACTATACCGTCACTGATCAAGAGCTTCTTGCGGTTATTTATGCTTTTGAAAAGTTCCATGCTTACTTGTTGGGAACCAAGGTAGTGGTTCATACAGATCATGCAGCTCTAAGATATCTAATGGCAAAGAAGGATGCCAAGCCAAGGCTAATTAGGTGGGTGCTATTGCTTCAAGAATTCAATTTCGAGGTAAAGGATAGAAAAGGTTGTGAAAACCAAGTAGCTGATCATCTATCTAGACTTGAGATTGAGCACACAGTGCAGACCGACCTTGATATTGATGATGCATTACCAGACGAAGATATTCTAGCAACTATGGTGGAAAACTTACCGTGGTATGCAGATTTTGCTAACTACGTGGTAAGCGAAGTGATTCCTGAGAATCTCTCCTTTCATCAAAAGAAAAAGTTCATGCATAATGTGAAACATTACTTCCGGGATGAGCCTTATCTTTTTTGATGATGTGCTGATGGTATTATTAGGCGGTGCATCCCAGATGTAGAGGTGCCTAGCATACTGGAAGCATGGCTTGCTTCCAGTA
>NW_025876884.1:0-2018 GCF_002878395.1 Capsicum annuum
TTCATTATATTAAGGGAGTTATGATCGATCAAAGTTGACCCAAAAATTTGGATGGCCTCAGTAGTTTGTTTGCAGGAAATTTTCCTGCACATTTACTATTCCCAAATATCCCGGCCACCGTTTTATAATTTCGAATGTGCTCGATTATATCCAAAACCTTTCCGTTTTTGGAAATCTTTATATCGTTGGAAAGCTTATTCAATAACCTTCACATGGAACCATCGACGGGCAAATTCTGGTATAAATAAAATAAAACAAATTAATTCCATATAAATAAGATCAATACACTTACTTGAATATGCCAATACACGTACTTGAATATAGGGTGTTACATCCTTCCCCCCTTGAGGACATTCGTCCTCAAATGTTAACATAGTTATTCAACCGAAACAAGTTCAAGTCCATCATTAATATTCATATCATCACATAAATACTATGCATATATATAAAAACCTTACTTGTTAGTGTTCTAACTCCGTTTCTTGAACTTTCTCTTCATCTTTGAACAAATGAGGGTACTTAGATTTCATTTCTTCCTCAGCTTCCCATGTAATCTCTTCCCTTTGACGATTTTTCCAACGTACTTTCATAGATGCTATCTCTTTATTTTTCATCTTCTTAACTTAGCAATCTAGAATGGAAATAGGCACTTCTTCATAGGTAAGATCATTCGCAATTTGCGCATCCTCAGTATAAGTGATATCTGATGGATCTCCAATGCACTTTCGAAGCATTGACACATGAAATACTGGATGTACTGATGAGAGCTCTTGGGGTAGCTCTAATTCATATGCAACTTGTCCAAACCTTCGAGTGATCTTATATGGGCCTAAATAACGTGGACTTAACTTCCCTTTCTTGCCAAATCTCAATACCCCTTTCATTGGTGATACCTTCAAAAATACCCAATCACCTATAGAAAACTCTAGCCCTCTTCTTCTACTATCCGCATATGACTTGTGTTGACTTTGGGTTGTTTTTAGTCGTTGCTGAATTACTTTAACCTTCTCTATGGCTTGATAAATAAGATCCAGTCCAAACAAAAGAGTTTCACCCACTTCGAACGATCCTATTGGTGATCTACACTTCCTTCCATATAAAGCCTCATATGGTGCCATTTTGATACTTGAATGATAGCTATTATTGTAGGCAAACTCAATAAGAGGTAAATGATCATCCCAGTTGCCCTTAAAATCTATTACACAAGCTCGTAGCATCTCTTCAAGTATTTGGATGGTACGTTCTGCTTATCCATCTGTTTGAGGGTGAAAAGCTGTACTCAACTTCACTTGTGTTCCCAAACACCTCTAAAAAGACTTCCAAAAGTTTGTGGTAAATTGGGTTCCCCGATCTGAGATTGGCACTCCATGTAATCGGACTATCTCTTTAATGTACAACTTCGCATACTCTTCAACTGTGTAAGTGGTCCTAACTGGTAGGAAATGTGCGGATTTGGTAAGCTTATCAACAATCACCCATATAGAATCAAACTTCGGGATGTATGAGGCAAACCAATAACGAAATCCATGTTGATCATGTCCCACTTCTAGCTTGGAAGATCAATGCATTGCATATAACCTCCGGGTTTTTGGTGCTCAACTTTAACTCTTTGACAATTTGGACATTCCGCTATAAATTCTACAATGCTCTTCTTCATGTCATTCCACTAATACATATCTTTCAAATCTTGATACATTTTGGTTGATCCTGGATGAATGGAATACCTTGAACAATGTTCCTCTATCATAATCTTCTTTCTTAGCTCGTCTACATCCGGCACACACAATCGGTTTTAGCACTGAAGTACTCCTTCTCGCGTAAGCTTAAATGCCTTGGTTGCACCACTCTGAACGTTCTCTTTAAGCTGTAATAAAATAGGATCTGCATATTGCTTTTCTTTTACTTCAGCTACTAAGGAAGATTCCGCAGCATTATATACGATAAGCTCTTTATCTGGAGTTTCAATTAGGCGAACTCCCAAACTAGCTAACTGGTGAAGATCTTTAATTATCCCTTAC
>NW_025876885.1:0-4229 GCF_002878395.1 Capsicum annuum
TGTCTTTTCTCTTTTGGAAAAGCATTGGATTCCTCTTTGCTTTTAAAAAGCAGACTGGACTGTGTCTTTTTCCTTTTGGAAAAGCATGTGGCTTTTGGATTCTTATTAGGAATAGTAAATTACCCTTTCAAAAGTAATTCCGGTTCTTTGAACCTTTACTTTTTAAGAGACATTTCCCTATTCTTAATAGGGGTCCAAAGAGGCCATAGCTATCCCTTTAGGATTGAGCATATCTCCATTATTATCACTACTTCCTGTTGAGGAAGCTTCTTCTAGAAGTTGTAATACTTCTTCTTCATTAGTTTCTTGGCTTTCCATATCTTGTAAAGCCTTCTTTAACTTTTCTTTGAGGGCCTTCTTGTTGTGAGAAGCAGTGGTTGAGGAAGTTGCTGTTTTTTCCTTGTCTGGAGTTTTTGGTGCTGCTGACTTGGGCGTCCATCCTTTGACTTTTATCTCTTTGGATAAATACTTGATTCGGTCTTGTTCCCCTTTAGCGAAATTCCAGGAAATGATATAGGAAACTTGCTTTTTGATAAAAAATTTGCACATCTGAATGTGCTCTGGAAGGGTTACACACCCTTCTTTTGTACAGAAATCCGTGAATCGGTTAACGAATTATTGGGGAAGAATTTCTTTGATTCCTCCAAAATAGATCCACCATTCGTTAAACCATCTAGGAATAGTGGCATCTACTATTGCTGGACAATATTTAATAAACCAGGTGTGTCCTGGCCTGACATATATAAAATTAAACCATGCCGACTTATAGTCGTACTAGTTATACGTTTGTGGCCTGTGAGGCATGGATAGTGCAATAGGTGTATGCAGGTGATCTACAAACCAGTTGAAAGGGGTTAATACCCTTTTAATAGTGAATCTAGAATAATCAATATACTCTGGATTCCGCTCATTCATAGAATGTTCGACCTCAATAGAATCGGTGTCGACTAGGATAGCTTCATAATATCTTCTGGTTTTGAGGGGATTTTCAGTATCCACGAAATTTTTATCATTATAAACTGGCTTGATTAGCTGGTCCAATGGATATCCTTCATACTCTTTGTCTAATGCAATGATTGGTATTACCTGTGAGGTAATGAATTTGAATTCTTCTCTGACTGGAGGGGTTGGTATTGGTTTAACCGCCGTGGGATCTACGGCCTGCGGAAAGGTTTCAGGAGCCTTATAGCGTAACTTTGTTTGGATTGGATAGATGAACTTGTCGTTGTCCCTTTATCAAAAGGCTTATTTGTCTTTAAATCTACCAATTTCCTTGGCATTGGTGGAGGAAGCTTTGGGAACTCTGCCAAAGCTGCATATTTGTTTTGGAACGGTGATTGAAGTTCCATTTTTAGAGTAGGCCTCTGAGGGACTAATGGTCTTAAAGGGTTTGTTAAGGCTGAGGCTGATGGAGGATCGAATGGTCTAGCCATTCTTGACTGTTCTTGCTTGTTTCCTACTGGGATTTTCCCCAGTGTGGAGGGTCTCATGTTGGCCCTGTGAGAATTCTCTTGTTAGAAAATCGGGAAGGAAATTATTTTCTCCTTTAATAAATTCAATTTGAAAATCAAAGCTAGATAGGAGAGCATGCCATCTAGCAAATATTTGTTTTGAAACAAGATTTTTAACGTCTTTTTGCAAAATTTCTTTAGCAGATTTACAGTCTACTCTTAGTAAAAATTCCTTATTAATAAGGTCATCTTGAAATTTTGTGATACATAACACTATAGATAAAATTTCCTTTTTGACAGTGCTGTAATTCTTATGTACGGAATTCCATATTCCGGAGGTGAACCTGACTAACTGTTCAGGAGAACTATCATTGACCTTTTGCTTCAATATACCCCCATACCCTATATCTGAAGCATCAGTTTCAACTATCATGAAGGCTTCTGGGTTAGGAATTCCTAAGCAAGGAGGTTCTGGACTAAGCTTTTGATTTTGATAACAGCATTGGTTTGATCAGGACTCCAAGGGACTGGGGTTTTCTTGAGTCTTTTGTAAAGAGGTTCACAAACCTGTCTAATGTTAGGAATAAAATCTGCAACATAATTAAGACTTCCTAGAAACCTTTGGAGTTGAGTCTTATCAGTAATTTCATTAGGGAATTTGGTGGAGAACTCAATGGCCCTACAAATGGGTTTATAGCTACCTTGATAAAGGTCATGTCCTAGGAATCTTATAGATGTCTGGAAGAGCTTCATTGTTTTGGCACTAACAACCAAACCATTAAATTTAACAATTTTGAAGAAAGTGTTTAAATGTTTAAAATGGGAATCAATGTTCTCCGAGAAAATAAGCACGTCATCAATAAAAACAATCGACATATAAGTATAAGGATTGAAAATATTGTTCATAATGTTTTGAAACTCTGATGGAGCGTTTTTGAGACCAAAAGGCAAGACGTTCCACTCATAATGTCCAAATGGGATGTTAAAAGCCGTCTTATATTTGTCTTTTTCAGCAATTTGAATTTGCCAAAACCCGGACTTCATATCAAATTTGTTATAAAGATTAGCTTTGAAAGTCCTTTTTAACAGATCCCTTTTGTTAGGAATTGGATGTCTGATCCATTTTAAGACCGCGTTCAAAGGCTTGTAATTTATTACAAGTCTAGGGGTGCCGCGCTCCTTTTTCGCACTGTTGTTGACATAAAAGGCCGAACAACTCAAGGGAGAATTAGAGTTCCTAATAATACCATTCTTTAGAAGATGGTCAATTTCCTTTTTGCAGATTTCCATTATTTCTTGGTTCATTTGAATAGGTCTGGCCTTAGTAGGAATAGTTTGTTCATCAAACCCAGAAATGTAAGGAAGTTCTACCAAGTGCTTTTTCCGTTCCCAAAAAGCATTAGGAAATTCGGAACAAATTTCATTTTCAAAACACTTGTGGAGATTGGATATTTTAGTAATCATCTCCGAGGTTTTTAAGGACTGCTCAATTTTCTGGATATGAATATCTTGTTTAAGAAAATTGATATGGGAGGAAAGTCGATTAATTTTAAAAATAGTTCGTTCTTTAATAAGGGTTTCTTCTTCTTGTGAGAGGGGCCTTAATAAAGGGAAGAATAAGGTCTGGTTTAAAAGAGTTGTACGAATTCCATCGTAGTCACTCCAGTAAGGCCGAATCTGGTTGACGAAAGGTATCCCTAAAATGATATCTTCAGTGATATCTTCGGTGATGACAAAGTCATTAACAAGGCAAATGCCATTGTTACAGACATGAGCTTTAGGGAGTTGATAATGGATTTCCATTTTTTCTCCCGTCGCTGAGTAAAGACGAGAGGTACTCTTTTGAAGGTACTTTGTAGGTACTAGACCTTTAACGATACAGTTACTATCGCCCCCTGTATCGAAGAGTGCGACTTTGTTAAGAACAAAGTCTTTATTTATGACGATTTTTACGGCTATGTGCTCGCTATAAGCCTTTATGGCTGTAATAGCTTTGCCAGACGTGGAAGGAGAATCTGAGCCACGAAAGGAACTAGTCTCTGGTTCTCGGAGATGGTCACTTGGGATGATCGGAAAGGTCTTAGGTGACTCTGGCGGAGAAACCTTTTCTTGGGGAGAAATACTTTTTAGAACCTGATCTGTAAGAACGTTAAGCTCTACTTGGTCTAGACGGATTTTGAGATTCTTTATCTCACCTTTTAATGTGGAGATTTCTCCCTTAAGATCAACAATAGAAGGTTTCGCAGGTTTGTCGAACCTAGACATAACCTATTTCATGCTAAAAGGCTGAATAATGGTTTTGGGGGGTTTTTCTTCATGAGAAAGCATTAACCGCTTGAGCTCTAGAAGATATTTATTTCTAGCCTCATCGTCTTGGATGTGTTCTATAATGTCAAATATGATCTCTTTAGAATTTCCTGAAATGACATTAACAGTCTTCCTGGTACAAGAGCAGAAGGTACCGTTACAGGCACATTCTTGGCAAGATTGAGATTGATCTGTCTCATAAGCGGTGTTGATGAATTCTTCATCGCTGTAGTCGCTACTAGACGAGTCATAAGAGTCCGAAGACCCAGAAAATTCAGGCGAATCTTCCATTATAGAAAATAAACTTGCTCTGGTTTCTTCAGAGAGGTCTAATTGGTTTATTTTCTTTTCTTATTAGCATTGTAGTCCTTCGCTCTGTGGCCTGTCTTGCCACAAGTCCAACAAGTATCCTTAGCCTTAGGGTTTTTTCGCTTGGCCTTCCTACTAGGCTTATAAGATTCCTTTTTGAAG
>NW_025876886.1:0-16682 GCF_002878395.1 Capsicum annuum
CTATCATCCATAGTAGCTACTACATTAGGAGCATACCTAGTCAAAGAGTTAAACCGGAGGTTGTACTCCCTCACGCTCATATTCCCTTGGTGAAGATTTAGGAACTAATCTGCGCAGGCTTATCGGATCTCAAATGGAAGGTAATGATCAAGAAATGCCTCTTTGAACTGATTCCAAGTAGATGAAAGTGCATCAATATCCTAGATCATTTCCAATCTTCGTACCAAAGTATTGCCTCCTCTTTCAATCTATATGTTGCTAGCTCAACTGTCTCTTTACCCGATACATGCATGACATCTAGAGCCCTTTGGATTTGATCAATAAAATCCTATAGGTCTTCATTAAGATCTGATCCGGTGAATGTGGGAGGATCTAATTTAAGAAAATCCTGCGTTCGTAGGCTAGCTGCCCTATTTGCACCACTAGAACCTGTGGTTGGAATAGCTTGTCCTTGAGTTTGTCCAGCAACTATACGAGCCAATAATTGCACCGTATTTCTTAGATCTTGGTCAGTAGTATTAATAGGTGGTTTTGAGGATGCGGTTCTTCTCCTCCTTATCTCTTCTGGAGATGGAGGAGTAGATAAAGTTTGGGACACAAACTTAGCTTGAGCCTCACTTTGATGAGCTCATCTAGGTGGTAATTTACTGGTCCCTTCCCCTGCAGCCACGTCTATCCGCTTACCTATATTCTTACTTCTTCTTGTAACCGACATTTTTACTATAATAAGAGGAAGAAAATAGGTCCAATGGTTAAATATGACTTCACCTACAACATAGGCTCTATTGTACGATCTAAGATATGAAGAAAAAGAGACAACCCCAAAATGTCACATAGCCTCCTATTTATAGATATGGTGCACAACACGCCCATAAACAAGACTCTATATAGATACGGCTTTGTAAACACCCTAGGATCACCTTCTCTGATACCACTTTTGTCACTTTAAACTTTAAATTCAAATACTAGCTTACGATCCCAAGTTTAAATAGTTGTATTGATGTTAACTTGGTCGCATCACATAAAACTGCACGGGCAACATATATAATTCTTTCTATGCCATTAATACTTGCATAACAAACCTCACCCGTGTACCTTGAGGTCCAAAATGTACATTGTAAGCTGTGGAATGGACCAGGTGCCCTTGACTTGTGCTAGACTGGGTCTGTGGCTGATCTGCTCCAGCACCTCAAACAAAGGCCAAAGCAGTAAGCAAGCCCCTAGCTACGTCCAGGGTGCGCCCGACCTACGCCCTATCTGCTAAAGCATGTTCCCTAATGCAGATCACTCCCATTGAGTGCCTAGGTTTCCCAAGTACATGTACAACGCACATCCACACTTTTTGAACACATTATCAACTTCAAAACTCCTCAAAATCAGGTCCCAAACTCATCAATTCCATCTCTTAATCCCTCCTTTCATATCTTTGATTCTTGATACTAATTAACAACTAAACCGTAACCTATTTAGTTGTTCAATTAGTTCTTGATTTGTTCTTTATTGTGTCTTAAATTGTTGTGTCTTTTTCTTTCTTTTATCTTTTGTTTTCTTATTTTCACACTTAAAATTCAAGTTCTTCAAGTCCTTCACTTCCTAATAGAATCATATACCAACTACAAACAACTAATATCAATAAGTTGAACTAAATTGTGAGTCAATCAAAACACATGGATCAAGAGGATAGATTTCACTCAAGTTAACTATGTTTTTTAAGTTGTGTTGAGTTACTAATTGATAGGTATCCTAGATTTGGGAGATGAGATCCAACCTATCTCAAAAGAGGAAATAATGAAAACCCTCATGGATTGGCGACACGAATTGAATAGTTGGAAGAAGAATGGGTCACACTTGAAAGGAAATATCGAAAAGGTGATATGTCTTACTCCCCAAACCCCACCATATCTACCCCAAAAACCACAATTACACCAAGAAACACCACATTACCAAAGACCACATTCAATTTCACCTCAAGAACATGTTCCCTCTACCAAACCCACTACAAACCAAGTTCCCGAAGACACTGTTCAACAAACCCAAATCCAAATTAAAAAGACCCATTCCAACATAGAACCTTTGTTACTCTCTAACAATGATGCTAGGATTTTACATAGCATCACTACTTCATTTGTGTAGGTACATGAACAAACAATATCAAAGGAGGATGCCATATGAAAATGAGCTTAAAAGCCTAACTGAATTCTTACCAAAGGATTCCAAATTTGAAAGGTGCCACGACAAGTTGATAAAGGGTTGGATTTGAGGAGGAATCCTTTTCAAGAAAGGAAGGATGATACAAGATCAATGGGCTCCACTCCTCTGGGATCGATGCTTCAAGGATTACATCTACGAATCCAAGACTTGGTCATTTTAGGAGGTCAAATATGTGAACGGATGATATCTTGGAAAGAAGATATATTTGGTGATATCATCCATGAAGGAAATGGGTGAAACCATATTTAGATGATATCTTGGGCTTTGAGAGAGTATGGGCATCCATCTCATTGTTTTAGGATTTAGGTCACTTTTGGGCCCATTGTGTAATAAATAGCCCATGACTATAAATAGCTAGTTTTCTTTAATTTTTAGGGAGTGGATAAATGATGAATTAAAATACACTTGAGAGTGGTTAATGGTAACTTGTTCGGAATTACATTGAATGTGAGAAACGTGGGTGCTTGGAAATTCATTTCCATTTTGTCCTCATATGAGGTTGGTGTTTTCGGTAATTGATACGAAGGTCTAGGGTTTGGTATACACTTGGTTGTCCTCTCTTTATCGATTTATGTCAATCTATATATATATTTTACTTTATCATTTCATTTTCTTATTTCCTTGTTTTTGTGATTTCATATTTAGTGTGTTTTCTTTATTTTCATGTTGTTTCCAATTTTGTGTTTTATCTCTCGATTATTTGGAATTAGTGTCGAGCTTATAATTGTTCCCACACTTCTAGTCTTGGGTCTCATTGTGATGGAAAATAGAAAATCCCAAAAAAAAATTCACTATTCATGTTTTTGCCTTTAGGTAAAATTTTGAGTCTTTTTGTATTTTGTTGTTTTCTTTTTTTTTTTGATGTTATATTCTTGTTACCTAACACCATTAGAGTCTAAATCTTGAATTTGAGCTTAATCGGAGGTGAATCGGAGGTCTACCATTGTTGAGAAGCTCAAGTTTAAAGGTTGAAGGTGGAGTTAAAATCTGGAATTTTTGGTTGAGAATTTGAACAAAATGATGCTTAGAATGTGTTTAGAAGGTTGAAAATAGACTTGGTTCAAAATTTCATCGCATTCCAATCAACAGTTTAAGAGAGAGAGAATTTGAAGTTTTTTGTGTTCTTAAGTGTTCTTAAGGAATATTTAAATATTTATCTTGAATTCATACCAAAAGGTGTTGTTTGATCCTCAAAAGTGAAAAAAAAGTGTACAAAGGTTTTTGTACAATCACCTTTTGAAGATCCTAAAGAATATTCTAAAGTGAGGACAAAAGGGGAACCACTTGAGGTCGAAAACGATACATTGTGAGTTGTGGAAAGTACCAGGAGCGCCTGACCTGTGCTAGGTCTGTGGACTATCTGCTCTAGCACCTCAAACGCAGGCCAAGGTAGTAAGAAGCATGCCAGCTCCGTCCAGGGTGCGCCTGACTTGCGCCCATCTGCTGAAGCATGTTCCCCAATGCAGATCACTCCCATTGAGTGCCTAGGCTTCCCAAGTACATGTACAACGCACCTCCACACCTTTTGAACACATTATCAACTTCAAAGCTCCTCTAAGTTAGGTTCCAAACTTATCAATTCCATATCATAATCCCTTCTTTCACGTCTTTGATTCTTGATACTACTTAGCAACTAAACTGTAACCTACTTAGTTGTTCAATTAGTTCTTGATTTGTTCTTCATTGTGTCTTAAATTCTTGTGTCTTTTTATTTCTTTTATCCAATTTTGTGTTTTATGTATCATATCATTTACTCTATTTTATTTCGTCTTTAGTGCTCAGGGATGCTTTATTTTAGATTTTAGGATTGTCTGGTGGTGCACCATCTGATGGTGCATAGTTTGTAGGTCAGAGTGGTACTGAGATGGGGCCGCAACCTATAGTTGTAACTCCCAGAGTTGAGCTCCCTCCTACACTAGTAATTGTCTAACAAGTAGTTTCCCAGTCAATAGTTGCTTAACCAGTAGTTTCCCAACCTATCTATTGAAGAGCAGAAGATATTAGGTGGTTCTTGAGATTAGCTCCGTATTGGTTTTTTGGTGTATTGGGAGAGGATGCGTAAGAGTTGTTGATCACTTGTGAGATGGGCTCCATAATTTGGCCCTAGTTGAGAATCGTGGTGCGGGTTACACTACTTCTCAGTTGGACTTGGCAGCTCGATATTGGTGGAGGGCTCATCTTTATTTCAGTCTAGTGGAATCTTCCCTATTAACATGGACTCAGTTCTCCGAGATCTTCTTGGAGAAGTACATGCGTTATAGTCTTAGGAATCATTTGAGGGATCAGTTTTCTAGGTTGGAGCAGGGATGCATGACTATGGTGGATTGTGAGGCTCTATTTCATGACTTGTCTAGGCATGCGACTTCTATTTTGACTATTGAGTATAAGAGAGTTTGTTTCTTTGATCGGGGATTGAGACTTCCTCTTTGTATGTCTACACAGAGTTTGGTTGCTACGGGTAGGTATTTTGATAAGGTTTCTAATCATGTTCTGGTTATAAAGTAGATACATCATGAGACTCAAGGGGCAGCAATAAGAGACTGCAATATCAGGGTAGTTTTAGTGGGAGCTGTAGTGGCTCACAATTCAGAGGTAGTGGTTCTCAGGGTAGTACCCTCTATACCAGCCTTATCAGCAAAAAGGTCATTCTAGTTGGCATGTTAAGGCCACTCTTCAAATTACCAATAGACTCCAATCTAGTTTCAGTGATTGTCTTGGCCAAGGAGTGGTCAATCATCGAGAGGTGCCTTCTGGTTATTCTAGTCATGGTTGTTATTCTGGTTCAATTAGATCTTTTGGTTTTAGTATTGCACCTGGGAAATGTTATGGTTGTGGAATTTGTAGTCATTTCTCGATAGAGTACCTTGGGAGTGGAGTGATGGTTCCTTCAATATAGAGTGTTCCACCAATTTAGGTAGTTTTGACCCCAACTAAATGTAATGCTCCCGGGAGTACACCCTGGATGCCACACGGTGCTTATGACCACAAGTGACCATAATCTGGTACCTACTATGAGCACTAAATAATAACAACAAATTACATGTGTGGAATATCTGAATACACCATAAGGTTTAAGTACTAAAATTTTTTGAATCATAAATCCAGAAACAACTGCAAGAAAATAACTATCTAAAATTGATAAAATAATGACAAATTGACTGACTGTCTGAAGTGTTCGAGAGCCTCTAAAACTGACCGAATAAGAGTTGATGTGGCAGGCCCCAACTAACTCCAACTAACTACTGAACTAAAGCATGAAAATAAATATAGTCTGTCCTTGAAATATGAGGACTCTCCACGACTGCTGCTACAGATATGCTGGGATGTCTAAGTGTGGTCGGGAACCTGAGCATCCGAACCTGTGATATAAGACATCATAACACAAGAAACGAGTATGCAGTTAGAACTTTGAATGTACTAGTATGCTAAATGGTGTTAGGATGATATGTATAGGCTTACATGAATAATAATTGACTGGATAGCATGATATAACTGAATAACTATTATGAATATGCGAATGTTATAAAATCTGTGAATGCGTGACCAAGCATATAACATGATTCTAAAAATAGTCTGTAAAGTGAAATACTGATATTGCATAACTGAATGTCTGATAATTGTCTGCTATGGTCAATACGATCTTGAACTGAAGTATACTGAATACTAAACTGAGACTGTGGGAGCTATCATATAACCGACATGCCCTAATGAGCTAATTTGGGGTCCAACTTGTGACCCCAGTTAGATGTGTGTCAGTACCGTGCCACGAGTACTAACACAGAATTTGTGGATCCACTAAAGTGTTGTCTCAAAGGACTGAGGGTTTGATACAAGAATTACAAGGACAACACGAAACACACTTCAAAATCAGTCCACAAGATCAAAGATCCGAGGATCCTTTTGAAGACCACACCCAGATTCAACAAACAACAACAAGAAAACAATGTATTGATGTGTTTATCACCTTAAAATAGCTAACAACAAACTATGTTAACAACAACAAGATAAAGAACAACAACAATGGAACAAGAACAACAAGTCACGGATTTGAATTACAAGAACACAAACAAACGATTACAACATAAACAAAATGGATAGATAGTTAAACATTGGTTGGTATAATCTTAAGAATCTAAGAATATGGTAATCTTGGACCCTTAACACTACACACAACGGTTAACCTAACTCCTACATTGACACAAGAGGAACTTTACCTCCTCTAAACACTTACATCTCTAGCCAACATTGCAACACAAATGATATCCACACTTGTTGCCCTCATTTCGGTATGGTGGCTATTCCAAGACCTACAACTAAAGGTGTTTCATGTTTCAAGTCTTACATCAATGAACAACTAATGAGAAAAAGACCTAAAATGTTCTATTTATATTCTATTACAAGATGAGACAAAATGACAACAATGCCCTTAAAGGGTGGAGTTGCCATGGAGTACATTTGGACCGAATGAAGTGACCAAAATTCCCTTAATGAAGATGACCAAATCATGACCCATTAATTTTTTTCCAAAAGCGTGAGTTCTCAAGTCTTCGATGCTTCAAACAATCTTCTACACACAGCCTTGCTAGTGCTCAAAACAGGTCTTCCTTGCATATTCTTGTGCCCTCGGATTGACCAAGTCTTGAGCCTTTAAATGATGACCTCCAATCATGTCTTCAAAAATTAAGCTGGCCATTTGACTTGTATCATCCTTCCCTTCTTGAAAAGGATTCGACCTCGAATCCAAACACTACAAGAACAAAGAGAAGACAAACAAGCACCACATCCTCATGACATGAGGGTAAGAGTTAGTACAATAACCAACATGAACATGCCAAGGAGGTACACACTTGAGATATAACCACATGTCCTTTGTTGTAATCTCGAAGGACTTAGAAAAAAATTACAAAGGAGTTGGCGAAATGAATCACCGTCAAGGGGTGGTATCCTAGTTGAAAGTAAAGTCCACCTAACACATATAACAATATCACTCAAACAAGTGGACCGACCAATAACTATCCATCCTTCACACCCTAAGAAGTTACCGAGATAAAATGGGAGACGTAACCCCGTCTCGATCACTTTCACTTTTCCCTAGGGTCTCATCCTCGAAATTAAGCAAGCCCTCCTTATCGCTATTGAAAATATCATGAACTAAAAGAGGGTTGAGAAAGGTGTTCCATAAGTAAACTTCAAATAAAGGGTTCCCATGCATGCACTTAGTACTATTTTCAAAATTTCCACTAGGAATATGCCCAACATAAGGAACACATAAAGAAAAAGTAGATGGCATTTCTAAGCACATATCCCCTTCTCTTTCATAAGAGTTGTCCTCACATACGTACAAACCATCACGGGATGCCAAAGGACCACAATCAAAATTATCTTCACAAAGACAATCACAAATCTGGTTTTCTAAATATTCAAGCAAATCCAGATCATCTATGCCCGATTGATCATTTTGCTCACCCTCACTAGTTGTTGGCAATTCACATACCAACATAGAGTCACCTTGTTTTTCACAAGGGTCAACTAGTGTGTGAGTACTCTCATCACTTGGTAATGAAACCTTAGTCAAGTTGTAAGTGCTAGCACCAGATGGACACAAATCATTCTCACGAGGAGTATCAATTTCGTCATCTAAAGGATCAAATAGTACTTGTGTACCTATAACAAGAGTTTGGTCCTCATGTGATATGGGATAAATGGTCATTTTATCTTTTGATGACATATTTGAAGGCCAACATATAGAGGCTCAAGACTTGGTCACCTCGAGAATATAAGAACATGCATGGAGGACCTATTTTGAGCATAACTTAAAGTAATCTCACGTGTGAAAGATTGCTTGGAGCATTTAAGATTGAGGACTCACAGTTTTGGACCTTAATTAAGGGCATTTTGGACATTACACATGGTGTATTACACACTATGGCCGCACCTATCATTAAGGGCAAAGTGGTCTTTTTGTCTTCTTTTGTAATACACTATAAATAGGTCATTTTAGCTTATTTCTTTGCAGATTTTGAATGATGAAGAATTGAAAGACATATTTTCTCTCTTTTGAGAGTGTAACACCCTTAGCTGTAGGGCTTGGAAAAGCCATCCTTAGCATAGGACTTGGAAAAGCCAATATTGACCTTTGCTTGGAAACGGTAGATCTTGAGGTGAGTTCATTCCCTTGGTGATCACCGTAAGAGTGTGTTTTTGATTTTTATATTCATTAGGGGTTAGTTTTCAAATACACTTGGTTCTTAATCTTGTAATAATCTTGGTCTTACTATCTATCTTTATTTACTATGCAATTTTCCTTGTGTTTGTGTTGAATCCGTGACTTGTTTCATCTTGTGTCATTGTTGCTGTTTTGGTGTTAAAATACACCTTGTATCTTATAATCCTTGTGTTGTTATTATTGGCCGAAAGTTGCTCTCAAAGGGGTCGTCGGGTTCGAGTTGATTTGTGGACTGTTTCGAGTAGTTTTTGAGCCTTCTCTTGCCTTTCTTGTATCATAATATTTGGTTGTAATAGTTACATGCATGAGAATTACAAGGTTATGAATTAGTTCTCTCAAGCCTTTACGGCTATGGGTTCCGGTCCGCCCCAATAGGAGTTGAGAAGTGACAAAAGTGGTATCAGAGCGGTCATCCTAGGGTGTCTACAAAGTCGTGTCTATATAGAGTCTTATTTATGGGAGTTTTGTGCACCACATCTATAAACAAGAGGCTATGGGACATTTAGGGTTTGTCTCTTTTTCTTCATATCTTAGATCGTGCAATAGAGCTCATGTTATAGGTGAAGTCATATTTAACTATTGAACCTATTTTTTTCTTTCCTCTTATTATAGTAAAGATGCCAGTTATGAGATGGAGTAAGAATATAGGTAAGCAGATAGACGTAGTTGCCAGAGAAGGGACCAGCAAATCACCACCTAGATGAGCTAATCAAAGTGAGGATCAAGCTGAGTTTGTGTCCCAAACTTCTTCTACTCCTCCAACTCCAGAAGAGCTAAGATGGAGAAGAACCACATCCTCAGAACCACCTACCAATGCTACAGACCAAGATCTAAGGAATGCAGTGCAAATATTAGCTTGTATAGTTGCTGGACAAGCTCAAGGACAAGCCATTCCAACAATAAGTTCTAATGGTGCTGATAGGGTAGCTAGCCTGCGAATGTAGGATTTTCTTAAATTAGATCCTCATACATTTACCAGATAAATCTTAATGAAGACTCACAGGTATTTATTGATCAAATCCAAAGGGCTCTAGATGTCATGCATATATCGGGTAAAAAGACAGTTGAGCTAGCAGTATATAGATTAAAAGAGGAGGTAATACTTTGGTACGAAGATTGGAAACGATCTAGGGGTATCGATGCACTTTCAGCTACTTAGAATGAGTTCAAAGAGGCATTTCTTTATCATTACCTTCCATTTGAGAATCGAGAAGCCCGTGCAGATCAGTTCCTAAATCTTTGCCAAGGAAATATAAGCGTGAGGGAGTACAGCCTCTGATTTAACTCTTTGGCTAGGTATGCTCCTAATGTAGTAGCTATAATGGATGATAGAGTACATCGATATATGGATAGATTGGATCCCTATCTGGTTAGAGATTATACTATTACTGCTTTGAACAAAGACATGGACATAGCAAGGATACAAATATTTGCACAAAAAATGGAGGACCAGAGGCAAAGAAGAAGAACACAAGAATTGGAAAGGGGGTATTCCAAGAGGTCTAGATCTATGAGGTAGTTCATGGCATCCCAAGGAGAGTTTAGGCCTCGATTTTCTAATAGACCACCTAGGCCATTATCTTCTTATTCTGTAGCTAGTGTTCTACTATAGTTTTAAGGGTCTAAAGGTAACCAGTTTGGACAAAGAAGTGAGAGTCAAAGTTCATGAACAGTAGGGTATCAAGAGCAAGAGACTATGAGCCAATTAAGGCCTCCTCGATAGCCATGTAAATAATGTGAAAAGCTTTATTTAGGTGCACATCGGTTCAGGACAAATGCTTGCTTTTGGTGTGGTACGTCAGGACATATGATGAGAGAATGCCCTCAAAGGGGCATAGGTGGTATGGCACAACCTACTGGATCAGCCGTTGCATCATCATCATCGGTGCCTTATTCAGGTAGAGGTGTACAACCTGTGGGTCGTGGTAAAGGTACTAAAGGAGGAGCTAGCTCTAGTGGAGTTCAGAATCATACATATGTTTTAGTAGATCAACAAAATTCAGAGGCTTCCAGATGTGGTTATAGGTGCATTGTCCATCTTTTCACATGATGTATATGCATTAGTTGATCCGGCCTCTACATTATTATATATCACTCCATTGGTTGCTGGAAAGTTCAAAAGAACACCAAAATTGCTAGTTAAGTTACTTGAAATATCTACGCCGATTGGTGAATCTGTTGTAGCTAAGAGAGTGTATCGAAATTGTGTAATAACTATTTGCAGTCGTGATACAATGGATGGCCTAGTTAAGTTAGAAATGGTAGATTTTGATGCTATAATAGGTATGGATTGGTTGGCTTCTTGTTAGGCCACAGTGGAGTGCCGAATTAAGAAAGTGTATTTCCATTTTCCAAAAGAGGTAATCCTTGAATGGAGGGGTAATATTGGTGCACCAAAAGGTAAATTTATTTCTTATTTTAAGGCAAAAAGGATGATTTCCTGATGTATTTCCTGAAGATCTTCCAGGTTTGCCTCCAGAACGAGAAGTGGAGTTTGGTATCGATGTGATCCCAGGTACTTAACAAATCTCAATTCCCTCATATAGAATAGCCCTGATAGAATTACGGAAGTTAAAAGAGAAATTGAAAGACTTGCTAAAAAAAAGATTTATAAGGCCTAATGTGTCCCCTTGGGGTGCACCAGTGTTATTTATGCGTAAGAAAGATGGCTCATTAAGAATGTGTATTGATTGTAGGCAACTAAACAAGGTGAATGTTAAGAACAAATATCCACTTTCGAGAATTGATGACTTATTTGATCAGTTGCAAAGCGCCAAGTGGTTTTCAAAGATTGATTTAAGGTCTGGTTACCACCAAATGAGGGTCAAAGAGAATGACATACCCAAGATATCTTTTCGAACACGGTACGATCATTACGAGTTCCTAGTCATGTCCTTTGGGCTAACTAATGCACCTGCAACTTTTATGGATTTGATGAATAGGATGTTCAAGCCATTCTTGGATGTGTTTGTGATAGTTTTTATAAATGATATTTTGGTTTATTCGAGATCAAATGAGGACCATGCCGATCACTTACGACAGGTGTTGCAGATTCTTCATGATCGTAAGCTATATGTAAAGTTCTCTAAATGTGAGTTTTGGTTAAAATCTGTGGCATTCTTAGGTCATATTGTATCTGATGAAGGGATAAAGGACGATACTCAAAAGATAGAAGACGTGAAGAACTGACCAAGACCTATAATGCCCATGGAAGTTCATAGTTTCCTTGGGTTGGCAGGTTATTATAGAAGGTTTGTCGAAGGTTTTTCTTCAATTTCTGCACCTTTAACAAAGTTAACACACAAAGCATCCAAGTTCCAATGGAATGATGCATGTGAAAGAAGTTTCCAAGATCTGAAGAATAAGTTGACTTCTACCCCCGTATTAGTACTTCCAGAAGGCATAGAAGGGTATGTAGTGTATTGTGATGCTTCAAGAATTGGCTTAGGGTGTGTATTGATTCAGTATGGAAAAGTCATAGCATATGCCTCAAGACAATTGCGGCCACATGAGAAGAATTATCCGACGTATGATCTGGAGCTAGCGGCGGTTATATTTGCCTTAAAGATATGGCATCACTATTTGTTTGGGATTCATGTTGACATATATACTGACCACAAAAGTTTACAATATATCTTTAATCAGAAGGACCTAAATTTGACACAATAAAGATGGCTTGAATTATTAAAAGACTATAATATTGATATCTTGTATCATCTGGGAAAAGAAAATGTGGTGGCAGATGCGTTAAGTTGTAAGGCTATGGAGCCATCTATAAAAAGACAAGGAATGACTAAGGATCTACACCAACTAGCAAATTTGGGGGTTCGCCTTCTTGAAACCCCAGATGAGGGGCTTATTGTGCATAATATGTCAGAATCTTTATTAGTAACTGAAGTGAAAGAGAAGCAATATGCAGATCCTATTAGGTTACAGCTTAATGAGAATGTGCAATGTGGTATGACAAAGGCATTTGAGCTTACTTAAGGGGGTGTACTTCGGTGCCAAAACAGATTGTGTGTGCCAAATGTAGATGAACTAAGAAAGAGAATTATGATAGAGGCACATCATTCAAGGTATTCCATCCATCTAGGGTCAACTAAAATGTATCATGATGTGAAGGGCATTGGTGGGGTGACTTGAAGAAGAACATTACAAAATTTGTAGCTGAATGTCCAAATTATCAAAGAGTTAAACTAGAGCACCAAAAGCCTGGGGGTTATATGCAATGTATAGATCTTCCAATCTGGAAGTGGGACATGATCAACATGGATTTCATCACTGGTTTGCCTCGTACATCTCAAAAGTTTGATTCCATATGGGTGATCGTTGATAGGCTTACCAAATTAGTGCACTTTCTACCGGTTAGGACAACTTACATAGTTGAAGAATATGCCAAATAATATATTAAGGAGATAGTTTGACTACATGGAGTTCCAATCTCTATTATATTGGATCGAGGAGCTCAATTTACTGCAAATCTTTGGAAGTCTTTTCAGAGAAATTTGGGGACACAAGTGAATCTAAGTACAACTTTTCACCCTCAAACAGATGGACAAGCAGAACGTACCATTCAAATACTTGAAGATACGCTACAATCTTGTGTATTGGACTTTAAAGGTAGTTGGGATGATCATCTACCTCTTATTGAGTTCTCTTACAAGAATAGCTATCATTAGAGTATCAAAATGGCACCATATGAGGCTTTGTATGGAAGAAAGTGTAGATCACCAATTGGATGGCTTGAAATGGGTGAAACTACCTTGTTTAGGACAAATATGGTTCATCAAGCTATGGAAAAGGTTAAAGTGATCCAACAGCAACTAGAAACAACCTAAAGTCGACACAAGTCATTTGTAGATATTAGGAGAAGAGGGCTAGAGTTTGCTATAGGTGATTGGGTATTCTTGAAGGTGTCACCAATGAAGGGGGTTATGAGATTTGGTAAGAAAGGAAAACTAATTCCACGTTATATAGGCCCATACAAGATAACTCAAAGGTTTGGCCAAGTCGCTTGTGAACTAAAGCTACCCCAAGAGCTCTCAACAGTTCATCCAGTATTTTACGTCTTGATGCTCCGAAAGTGCATGGGAGATCCATCTCATATTACTCCTACTGAAGATGTACAAGTTATGGAAGATCTTACCTATGAAGAAATACCTATTGCTATCTTAGACCGACAAGTTAAGAAGTTAAGGAATAAAGAAATAGCTTTAGTAAAAGTGCCATGGAGAAACCAACAAGTAGAAGAAATAACATGGGAAGCTAAAAAAGCGATGAAATCCAACTACCCCCATTTATTCAAATACAAAGAAAAAGTCCAAGATACTAAATTGGAGCAATAACAAGTAAGTGTAATATATAGGTACTATATGATAATAGGGATATTAAACTTAGGCTTGAACTTGCTTTGGTTGGACAGTTATGCTAACATTCAAGGACAAATGTTTCTAAGGGGGGAAGGATGTAACATCCCATATTTTGCTTGTACTTGTTCTAATTATATGGAACCTTTATAGCCTTGTGGTATAGTAATGGATGAGATTGTTATGCAAGTTTTAATGGTGTAGATATGATAGATGTTTCCTGTGCAGTTTTATGTGATGCGACCAAGTTAAAGTCGATACAACTATTTAAACTTGGGATCGCTAGTATTTGGATCTGAAATTTAAAGTGACCAAGTGTGTATAAGTTGAAGGTTAGATTAAAGGGATTAGGAGCTAAAAATTGAACAAAATATTGAGGTGCTTGCTGGACTTAATTAAGCTAGTAGGTGAGTCACCTACTTGAGCTATTTAGACCAAATTAATTGATACAACCATGAGAAGCACCAAGAGCACAAGGCTATTTGTAGATTGAGTATTACTCATAGTTTGTAGATTTAGTCTTGTATTTGTAGCTCTTAGAACCAAAACTTGGTCCATGAACATTTGAAAGTTAGGGTTTTCACTTGTCTAGGATGATTTGGCAAGAAAGGTATGCTTGAGGAAGAGTGTTTCCTTAGGGTCACCTAAGAGGAAGGTTTGAAATCTTATTTGTAAGGTGTGTTGAAGACTTTGAAACATCTTCTAGTGCTAATCATTGAATAGGAGTAAGGGTCTTTCTATCTATCCTTTAATTTCAAGCATTCTTCTTCTTCATCTCCATTCTATGTGTTGTTTTCTCTTTATTTGGTTGATGGAATTTGCATAAGGTTTCCAATTTCGTGTGTTCATAGCCTTTGGGCTATTATTTGGTATCAAAGCCTTGTTTAGGGGTGTTCCTACATCTCTAAATCTTGGTTTTAGTGTTATTATATCGAAAATCTCATTAAAAAAAGAGTCAAAAATCCAAAAATCTCAAAAAAAAAAATTGTGTGTTGTCTTGTGTGTTTATTGTAGATCCGAAAATTCCAACTTAGATCTACAAGTTTTTACTTTGTTTTGAAGGTTTCTTGTGTTAGATTCTTGTTCCCTAACACCTAGGGAGTCTAGATCTACTTTTAGGTTGAATTTTGGTTGAGATTGGTCTTAGAATCCACCATGGCTATGGAGTTTTGCACCTTGTTTAAGAAGAATATTCAAAGGTGTTGTTTGATCCAAAAGAGGGAAGGAAGAGGGAGAAAAAGTTGTTTGTCCAAAAGCATATTCAAAGAATATTTCATTCTTCCAAAAAGAGGAGGGGACAAGGGGACAAACAAAGTATAAGTGCAATTATTAGGGGGGGACCATTTTATTTCATTTTTTCATTTGAGACTTGAAAGAACCCTAAATTGCCTCATTCCATCCCTAAATCCGAAATTGTCATTCCCAAAGGGTAGTGTTTGGCCAAAATTAAGTTTTGGAAAAATTTGAAAATTTCAAAAAGTGACAACCAACCACGAAATGCCACGTCATCATTTGTGCTCAACCAAAATTTGACTCTAAACTTAGATTTATTAGTTTCTAATTTTTTATTCTAGTTTCTTTAATCTAATTCTATCATTAATTAACAAACTAGTAAGTACCTACTAGGTTGGTAATTAGATTAGAGTTTGTTTATTTTGCGTCTTTGATTTTTGTATGCTTTTCTTGTTTTTAAATTCGTAGTATTTTGTTGGTTCAAGTGCGTGCATCACTTTATTGGAGTTGTATCAATCCAAGATCAATTCCAATCCAAAGCTTCTCACCTCTCAAGTAACTTGCCAAGTATTGCCGATTCTCCAACACTTGTGAAACCAAGTGTGAGGTGAGGTTGAGTGTGAGTGAATTGAGGCTTTTGAACTAACTCGTTTGTTCAGTTTTTTCACGCCTAAAATTCTATTGGGGCAGACAGACACCCATTTTGGGAGAACCAACTCTTAACCATGTACTTTTCATGCATGTAATTATGGCATTCAAAGCTTCTGCTAGTATGGATATGATGCATTGATAAAACAAACCACGTAAGTAAGTCCAAACCTACATATACAAGACTTTGCCTTTAGGGCCACAACGTTAAAAAGAACACAATACTACCACACTTAACTTCACATAGTCTGCAAAGCCTCTAAAAGACACATGGACACTTAGTTAAGGTCGGGACAAACCCCCGCCTTGCTCATAACTACTACACAATTCCAAAATATATAACAGACTCGAAAAGCTCCGAATCAACTTGAAGCTCACCAATAGCAGCTGGATGTCCTGTGCTCCTACTGGGGTGGTCTACTAGCTAGAGTACCTATACCTTGCTGCACAACTGATCACACTTTCACTTAACGTCTTTCCTTTTAGATTACTAATCTTAATTTCGGTGGTAGTTTATTCCCTTAATGTATCAATAGCTTGATCCCTTTAACTTGGAAGGAAGGTTTCCACAGTACCCTAGTGGAATTTTAGGGCTACTGCATAGCTAAGACAGAACAAGAGAGAAAATCTTGAAAGCTGTTTTTTTTTTGGCTAGTTAAAATGAGCTATAAGGGCTGGTTTTCATCCCTTTAAAAAGACCTGCTCTTGGCCTACATTCTTGGTCATTTTTGGGTCATAATTTATCAATTAGGTGATGTACCTACTTGCCCATTATATTGGCCTTTGTGGATTAAAAACTATTGGGCCTTGGCTGCCCATTCTCCTCCTTTTCTCTTATTTAATTTGGGCCAGAATTAACTTAAGTAAGTGGTAGTGTATTTGGCCCAATAAGTTGGTCAAGGGATCCTTAATAGGTGATGCATCTACTTAGTTTTTAAGTTGGTCAAAAGGTCAAAGTAGGTGATTCACCTACTTTGACCTTTTGACCAACTTAAAAA
>NW_025876886.1:16782-18520 GCF_002878395.1 Capsicum annuum
CCTTTGTGGATTAAAAACTATTGGGCCTTGGCTGCCCATTCTCCTCCTTTTCTCTTATTTAATTTGGGCCAGAATTAACTTAAGTAAGTGGTAGTGTATTTGGCCCAATAAGTTGGTCAAGGGATCCTTAATAGGTGATGCATCTACTTAGTTTTTAAGTTGGTCAAAAGGTCAAAGTAGGTGATTCACCTACTAGCTTAAAATAAGTCAAGCAAACACCTCAATATTTTGTTCCATTTTAAGATCAAAATGCTTATAGTTAAACTTAAAACTTGGTCACTTCATCCTTTAGATTCAAATACCTATTTAACGGCCCAAGTTTATATTCTCTCATCGAAGGTAACTTAATCATACCACGTTTCAGTACATGTGGGAACTCCTCCAAACCTATCTTACCATCACCAATCACATAGGATATCCAGCCCATTACCTACCCCATAAGTCCATATCAAATGCCACATAAGTAGAACTAGTACACGCGGAATATAGGGTGTTACATCCTACCCCCGTAAGAAATATTCGTCCTCGAATTCTAGCATAACTAGCTAGCGTAAATGAATATAAGACTAAGTTTAAACTCATTGTTATCCATATAACACTTGTGTATTTATACTTACTTGTTTATGCCCCAAATCAGCATCCTTGGACCAAGTCTTTAGATTCAAATAAATGAGGGTACTTTGACTTCATTGCTTCTTCGGCTTCCTATGTGATTTCTTCTACTTGCGGGCTCCTCCAAAGCACTTTTACTGAAGCTACTTTTTTATTTCTTAACTTCTTAACTTGCCGATCTAGTATAGCAGTACGCACTTCTTCATACGTGAGTTCTTCCGTAACCTGCACATCTTTAGTAGAAGTACTAAGGGATGGATCTCCTATGCACTTGCGTAGCATTGAGACATGAAACATCGGATGCACCATTGAAACCTCTTGGGGTAGGTCTAACTCATATGCCACTTGGCCAAATCTTTGAATAATTTTATATGGCCCTATGTAGCGGGGACTTAGTTTTCCCTTTTTACCAAATCTCATTACCCCTTTCATTGGAGATACCTTCAAGAACACCCAATCTCCCATAGCAAAATCTAACCCTCTTCTTCTAGTATCCACATATGATTTATGTCGGCTTTGAGCTGTTTCTAATCGTTGTTGTATCACCTTAACTTTTTCTATAGCTTGATGAACAAGATCTGGCCCAAATAAGGTAGTTTCACCCACTTCAAACCACACAATTGGTGATCTACACTTTCTGCCATATAAAGCTTCATAATACTCGAGTGATAACTATTGTTGTAGGCAAACTCAATTAGTGGCAAATGATCATCCCAACTACCTTTGAAGTCCAATACACAAGCACGCAACATATCCTCTCTAATGTTTGGATTGTACATTCTGCCTGGCCATCCGTTTGAGGGTGAAAAGCTGTGCTTAAACTCACTTGCGTTCCCAAACTCTTATGGAATGACCTCCAAAAATGTGTGGTAAATTGAGCTCCCCTATCAGATATAATAGAGATTGGGACTCCATGTAGCCGAACTATCTCTTTAATATATAATTCCGCATACTCTTCAACTGTGTACGTAGTCCTAACCAGTAGAAAGTGTGCTGATTTGGTGAGTCTATCAACTATTACCCATATAGAATCAAACTTTTGAGATGAGCGAGGCAGACCAGTGATGAAATCCATCTTAATCATATCCCACTTCCAAGTTGGGAGCTCCATAAGCTGCATATAACC
>NW_025876886.1:21520-31879 GCF_002878395.1 Capsicum annuum
AAGCTCAAATGCCTTTGTTACACCTTGTTGTACATTTTTCTTAAGTTTTAAAAGAATAGGATCTATGTATTGTTTCACTTTAACTTCGGCTACTAATGAGGATTCTGCTGCATTTTGCACAATAACTCCTCTATCTGATGATTCAATAAGGTGAACCCCTAAGCTAGCTAATTGGTGTAGATCCCTAGCTATCCCTTGCCTTTCCATGGGCTGCCTATAATTACTTTCCATTGCCTTATGACTTAGTGCATTGGATACCACATTTGCTTTTCCCGGATGATATAAGATATCAACATCATAGTCTTTTAACAATTCAAGCCATCTTCGCTGCCTCAAGTTTAGGTCCCTCTAGTTAAAGAGGTACTGCAAACACTTGTGGTCGGTATATATATCAACATGTACCCCATACAAATAGTGGCGCCATATTTTTAAGGCAAATATAACTGCTGCTAGCTCAAGATCATGTGTTGGATAATTCTTCTCATGTGGCTACAATTGTCTTGAGGCGTAAGCTATTACTTTACCATGTTGCATGAAAAAACATCCTAAGCCAACTCCTGAAGCGTCACAATATACCGCATAGCCTTTCGTGCCATCTGGAAGTACCAATATGGGTGTAGAAGTAAACTTATTCTTCAAATCTTGAAAACTTCTTTCACACATTACATCCCATTGAAACTTAAGCTTCTTTATGTGTTAACTTTGTTAAAGGTGCAGAAATAGAAGAAAACCCCTCAACGAACTTTCTATAATAACCTACCAAGCCTAGGAAACTACAAACCTCCGTAGGCGTCATGGGTCTTGGCCAGTTCTTCATTGCCTCTATCTTTTGAGAATCAACTCTTATTCCTTTATTGGATAGAATATGACCTAAGAATGCTAACCAAAACTCACATTTGGAGAACTTTGCATACAACTTACAATTGTGAAGGATTTGTAATACCTGTCGCAAATGATTAGCATAGTCTTCTTCTAATCTTGAATACACCAGAATATCATCTATAAATACGATAGCAAATACATCCAAGAATGGCTTAAACACTCTATTCATCAAATCCATGAAAGCTGCTGGCGCATTAGTTAGCCTGAAGACATAACTAAAAACTCAAAATGACTCTCAGTTGGTGATAACCTGACCTTAAGTCGATCTTTGAGAAACACTTAGCACCTTGTAACTGATCAAACAAATCATCAATTCTAGGAAGGGGATATTTATTCTTAATTGTCAACTTATTCAATTGTTGATAATCAATACACATTCTCAACGTGCCATCTTTCTTACATACAAATAACATGGGTGCACCCCAAGGAGCTATACTAGGCCTTATGAAACCCTTTTCCAACAAACCTTTTAATTGTTCCTTTAATTCACGTAATTTTGCTTGGGCCATTCTATAAGGAGGAATAGAAATCGGTTGAGTACCTGGGATCACATCAATACCAAACTCTACTTCTCTTTCCGGAGTAAACCGGAAGCTCTTCAGGAAATACATCAAAAAATTCATTTACCACTAAGATGGATTGAAGAGTTGGTGACTCCGCCTCTATATCTTTCATCCTTACTAGATGGCATATGTATTCTTTGTACATCATCTTCCTTGCCTTAATATAAGAAATAAACTTACCCCTTGGCGCCCCAATATTACCCCTCCACTCAAGGACTGTTTCCTTTGGAAAATGGAAATACACTCTCTTAGCTCGGCAATCCACTGTGGCATAACAAGAAGACAGCCAATCCATACCCATATAACATTAAAATCCACCATTTCAAGCTCCAAAAGGTCAGCCAATGTATCACAATTTCAAACAGTTACTATACAATTACGGTAAACTCTTCGAGCTATAATAGATTCATCAATTGGTGTAGACACTTTAACTGGCTTAGCTAGCAATTCTGGTGTTCTTTTAAACTTTCCAGCAATTAATGGAGTGACATATAATAATGTAGAGCCTGGATCAATTAATGGATATACCTTAATGTGAAAAGATAGACAATGTACCTATAACCACGTCAGGAGAAGCCTCCAAATTTTGTCGACCTGCTAGAGCATATGTACAATTCTGAACACCACTAAAACTAGCTCCCTTAACACCCCTACCACGACCAGTAGGTATCTGCTGACCCCTACCAAAAGAAGGAACCGAGGATGATGATGCAATAGTATATCCAGTAGGTCATGCCATATCAGCCATGCCCCTTTTTGGGCAATCTCTCATATATGTCCTGGTGCACCACACCAATAACAAAAATTTGTCCCAAACTGAGATGCACCTAGATGATTTCTTCCACAATGCTTACAAAGTTTTCTAGGAGTTCTTGATTGGCTTGCACCTCCTTTCTCTCGATACCTCACTACTTGTGAACCTTTACTCTCACTTTTTTGCCCGAATTGATTTCCCTTAAACCTCTAGAATTGAGGAGGTCTATCAAAAAATCGAGATACCTGAGATGGTCTAGGGGGTCTATCAAAAAATCAAGGCTTGAATTCACTCTGAGATGCAAAAAATTGTCCCATAGATCTAGCCCTCTTGGAGTGCCCTCTTTCCAGCTCTTGTGTCCTTCTTTTCCTTTGATCCTCCATTTTTTGAGCAAATGCTTGTATTCTTGCTATATCAATGTCTTTATTCAAGGTAGAAATAGTACAATCTCTAACCAAATATGGGTCCAATCTATCCACATATCGATGAACTCTATCCTCCATAGTAGCCACTACGTTATGAGCATACCTAGGCAAAGAATTAGATTGAAGACTGTACTCTCTCACGCTCATATTTCCTTGTCAAAGATTTTAAAACTGATCTTCACGGGTCTCCCGAATCTCAAATGGAAGATAATGATCAAGAAATGTTGTTTTGAATTCTTCCCAACCAGCTAAAGGTGCACCTATACCCCTTGATTTTTTCCAAGCTTCATACCACAATATAGCTACCTCCTTTAATTGATATGCTACTAACTCCATTGTCTCTTTACCAGATACATGCATACTATCTAAAGCCCTTTGAATCTGATCAATAAAGTCTTGTGGATCTTCATTAGGATCTGACCCAGTAAATTGAGGAGAGTTCAATTTAAGGAAATCTTGGGTCCATAGACTGGATGTGCTATCCACACCACTAGAACCCATAGTTTGACCAGCTTGTCCTTGACCTTATCCAGCAACTATACATGTTAATAATTGCACCGCATTCCGCAAATCTTGCTCAGTAGCATTAATAGGTGACTCTGGGGGTACTCTCCTCCTCAGCTCTTCTGGAGATGGAAGAGTAGAAGAAGTTCGTGATGCAAACTCATCTTGGGCCTTACTTTGATCAGCATATCTATGTGGTGATTTATTTGTCCCTTCTCCGGCAGCCATATCTACTTGTTTACTCTTCTTACTCTTACTCCTTCTTGGAATCGGCATCATTACTATATTGAAAAAAACATAGTTAAGGTTAAATACAAGTCAACCTACATTATTGGCTCTATCGCACGATCTAAGAAATGAAGAAAAAGAAACAACTCCTAAATTCCTCGTAGCCTTCTACTTAGATATGGTGCACAACACAACCATAAGCAAGACTCTACGTAGACATGACTTTGCAGACAACTCCCTAGGATGACCTGCTCTGATACCAATTTTGTCATGCCTCAAATTCTGTTGGGGCGCAGGCACCCATTTTGGGAGAACCAACTCTTAACCATGTACTTTTCATGCATGTAATTATGGCATTCAAAGCTTCTTCTAGTATGGATATGATGCATTGAGAAAACAAACCACGCAAGTAAGTCCAAACCTACATATACAAGACTTTGCCATTGGGGCCACAGCTTTAAAAGAACACAATACTACCACACTTAACTTCACATAGTCTGCAAACCTCTAAAAGTGATACGGGTGTACAAAGCTGTCCAATACATTTTCGACCATTCACACGAGCCAAGCTCGGGAGTTACAAAAACTACAAGCCATGTTCATGCAAATGGTTGTGTGTGAGTTGGTACTTGATCCCTCCAAAGAGCTTCAACCTTTTTAAGTGTAAAAATAAGCCTTGAAGTGTAATAAATTACACTCTAAGGGCACCCCATGACTGAAGGGTAGGAAGGTCATTTGTCCTTCATTTTGTGTGTAATATAAATAGATGCTATTAGGGTTATTTTCAGCACTTAGTTCATTCTTCATATTTCACAACCACAAGTCTTGTAACATTGAATATTTCTCTCTCTGTTGTTCTTGAGAGTAGAACCTAAAATCTGTCCAACAAGTGTAATTATACTTGTGTTGTTTCTTGGCTAGAAACTTGAGATCTTGAGGTTCATGAGTTCCTCTTGGTCTAAGTAAGAACTTGGTACTGAAATATAAAGTCTTAGGGTCTTTTGTTCAAGTTAGGGTTCATAGATTCTAAGATATCTTTGTGTCAAGTTACTACTTTCATTTTGTACTCTTGAAACTTTGCAGTAACTTAGTGAAGCCGTGTGGGGCTGATTTTTGTTTCACTATAGTTACTGCCATTTGTTGTTCTTGTTGTTAACAATTGTACTCTTTGTAATCTATCATCTTGTGTTGTTGAACCATTTTTAATGTTATTGTTATCTTCTTGTTCTCCTTGTGTAGCTACTATTTTGGTGTTGGTATTCCTTCAAAATTTCGTGATTGTTGTTGTCTTCACATATTGGAGTTGTTATCTTCAAGCTCTCAAAATTGTAGTGTGTTTGGACTGATTTTGTGGCAGATTTGATACACTCTAAGTTAGTAGTGTATCATATGGTATCAGAGCCATCTTTGACTTTGTTCTAACAAGATCAATCTTGGGCTTGAGACTTGAAAACTACAAAAAAAAAAATTGAAATCTGAAAATTCTAGAAATAGTCAAATCTGCCACCTTTGTGTTCTTGGCCGAAAATTGTGATGTGTTGTTGTATGGGCCGAGATTTTCTTGTTTTTTTGGCTAGATCTTGTAGTATTTTGCTTGTCTAGAGTGTTTCTAGTGTTGGTTTCTTTCTCACCAACACTAAAGGTTGGTGGTGTTGTGTTGTGATTTTGAAGAATTTGTTGTTGAGTTCTTGAAGGTTGTTTTGGTGTTTATAAAGTTCTTCATCTTTTCTTACAACTTTAGACAACCAAAAAGTGTGATATAAATTCAAGAGTTGAAGCTGAAAATTGTAAAGCATGTTGTGAGAAGCCTTGAACCCATCATTTCTTAGACTAAGCTTCTACTTTTCAGCAACTTTTTTTCTTATTTCAAGAACCTAGTGTTGTGTGACAAGATACCTTTTCTTATTTCAAGAACCTTTTGTTGTGGGATAAGTACTTTTTCTTATTTCAAGAACCTAGTGTTGTGGGACAAGGTACTTTTCTTATTTCAAGATTTATGTTTTCCCTCCAAGACCAATTGTCATCCTTTTCAAATTGTGTAAAGATTTAAATTTCAGAATTGGTGCTTAAATTGTGTGGGACCAAGACCAATTGCATGCTGCCACATCACCCATTTGCTACTGTTAACGTCACCCATTGTCTACTGTTCACATCATTAATAAGCTCAAATTTAGGTTTTCTAGTTTCTAATTATTGATTCTTAGTTTCATTACTTGGTTTTAGAACTAATTAACATGCCAGTACACTCCTACTAGGTTGTCAATTAGTCCTTTTCAATTCCTTTGTTCGTGTCCACGTTTAGTTGGGTGCTTTTATTCATTTGAATATGTTGTAACTTCTTAACTCCAGTCCGTCGAGAATTCTTTGAGTTTCAAACAAGAATCCACTCTGGACAAGAGCTTTACTCATATCTTAAGGATTCACGGTTACAAGCCAATCTATAACATTTGTGGAGCTCAAGTGTGAGTGAACCGAGAGAGTGTGAGTGAGGAGAGGTTTAACGCTAACTTGTTTGCTGATTGTGTAGGTAACACCTTGACATGGAAGGAAGCACATCCCAAAGTGGCAGTACTACTGAATAAGACACTATGAAGGCCATACTTGAGACCATTACCAGAAGTTTAGAAGGTTGAACACAGAAGTTGGGGCAATGAGGGGAGATTTGACTACGATAAGTGGGAGATTGGAGCAAGTGGAGAGTCAAAGGAACTCTCTTCCATCCACTCCTCATCATATTTCTTCAAGTGTGAGAAAGAACTTCATCCACAACTATCTCACCAGAAACATTGCACCAAATAATGAATCCACCTCTAGCCCCACTAAATGCCACAAATCATACCACTACTTTCCCTCCAAACCAAGAAGCGAATAGACCATGCCATTCCCAAACTCCTCCAATTCAACAAAAAAGATGTAGCCATCCATTACCTCCAAAAAATCTGAACGTACCTTACCAAACTCCACCAAATCGACCACCACCTCCATAAATCCCAATGCTTTCAAATCAGATTCCAAATCACCAAAACCGACCAGCTCACTTTGAGGAACATGGTAGAGAGGAAAATGATGGATATGGAGCCTTTGATGATGCTTACATGATAGAGGAGGAGCTAAGAAGGGGCCGTGTTGATCCAAGGAGGTACCGAGGGTATTGAGAAAGGGGAAATCGACACCAAGAAAAAGATGTAGCCATCAATACCATCAAATTGAGCTTACCTATCTTTAAGGGTGAAAGTGACCCCGAGGCCTACTTAGCATGGGAATCAGTTTGTGATAAAGTTTTCCAAGTTAATGATATCTCGGAAGAAAAAAAAAGTTGTTATGCCATAGTTCATTTTGAGGGTTATGCCAACACTTGTGGGAGTACATCAAGCGTTTTGGTGATGAATTAGTTGATGGGAAGCCACCACCTTAGTTTCGGTTAAGGTACTTAATGAGGCAACAGTACCTTCCCAAGAGTTATCGCCATGAATTGCTTGCTAGATTGTACAACTTGTGTCAAGGAAATAAAAGTGTGATGGCATATTATGATGAGTTTCAACAGCTCATGATGAAGTTTGATCATCATGGGGAATAAATCAGTCATGACATCATCTGGTTCAAGTGTGGGTTGAACAAAGAGATCTCCACTTATTTGACAATTCACAAATTTGATACCGTTGAAGGTATTTTCCAAGCGGCTCTTGAGATTGAAAAGGAGCTTAAAGAGAGGTCGTCGCTCAAGGCAAGGGGACAATCCATCTGGGTTGGCCTAGAAGCAAGGACGTGGTCCAATCCTCTTTGGGTTGGCCCAAAAACAAGGACCAACCCGCCACTACAAGGCTGCCCGAGCCCAAAACAATCCATAAAATTCCTCTAAAACAAGAAGTTCACAACTATCCAAACCCAAAAGGATTCCATTGTTTCAAGTGCCAAGGTTGGGGACATAAATCCAATGAATGTCCAAATTGATGCAACGTGATGCTGCAGGAAGAGAGATTATATTACCTTGGTGAGGAGGTGGGTCTTGAAAAAGAGGAGGATGAGGTTGAGCCTTAAGATGGAGAGGAAACTGGAAATAGGCCACTTGATGATGATGATGATAGTGAAGTTATTTACCCACAAGAAGGGAAGTGTGTTGTTCCAAAATTTGTAGTTAGACGTGCTATGATTAGTAAGGCAATAGACGACCCTAGCCAAAGGGAAAATCTATTCCATACTAAATGCCTTGTAAAGGGGAATATGTGCACTTTGGTGATTGATAGTGGTAGTTGTGCGAATGTCATTAGTGTCGCTATGGTGAACTTTCTAAAATTACCAACTACACTTTATACTATCCCTTACAAGTTGCAATGGTTGAATGAATGCGGTGAATTGAAGGTCATGAGGCAATGTATGATACGGTTTAAGGTAGGGAACTACCAAGACAAAGTGCTTTGTGATGTGATACCAATGCAAGCATGTCATTTGTTGTTAGGTAGACCTTGGCAATATGATAGGTCTACCAAATATGATGGGAGGACCAACCGATATTCACTTGAGAAGGATGGTCGAAAGGTCACTCTTTATCCTCTTTTTCTATAACAAGTGAATGAATTATATCAAAAGATGAGGGAGTTGAAGGAGAAGGGAAAGAAACTCGAAAATGGTGAAAACGAGGGAAAAAATGTGGCTGGGGTAGTAGGGATTTTCGGGACTGCTCAACGTCAAATGGGCAAGAAAACATGGTGATGTTGGCTAGAAAGAAGGAGATCTTCTTGGATTATGATGTGCACAAGCCTATGCTTCTTTTGGCTCATTGTTTTAATACTAACCCCACTAATTCTTCTATTTCTCCTTTGATTTCTTGTGTGTTGCAGGATTATGAAGATGTATTTCCCAAAGAACTTCCGCAAGGATTGCCCCCGCTTCGGGGAATTGAGCATCAAATTGACTTTGTGCCGGGCTCTCAATTGCCAAATAAGCTGGCTTACAGAAGCAACCCTACAGACACCAAAGAATTGCAGCGTCAAGTTGAGGAACTCCTCAACAAAGGCTATATCAAAGAGAGCATGAGTTCGTGCACAGTTTCGGTGCTACTGGTTCCTAAGAAAGATGGAACATGGCGTATGTGTGTGGACTGCTGAGCCATCAATAAGATTATGGTAAAATATCATCACCCTATCCCTAGGTTAGATGAAATGCTTGATGAATTGAATGGTTCGTTTTTATTTTCCAAGATTGATTTAAGGAGTGGCTATCACCAAATAAGAATGCAACCCGATGATGAATGGAAAACCGCCTTCAAGACTAAATTTGGTCTCTATGAATGGATGGTTATAAATTCGGCCTAACAAATGCTCCAAGTACTTTCATGAGGTAATGAATCATGTGATGAAGCCATTTATTGGAAAGTTTGTTGTTGTTTACTTTGATAATGTCTTGGTCTATAGTAAGTCAATTTATGAGCATGTGATGAATTTACAATGTGTGTTTGATGTCCTTAGGAAAGGTTTTGGTGTTAATGAAGTTGCTTTCTTGGGTTTTGTTGTTAGTTCAAGAGGGGTCGAAGTGGATGAATCAAAGATAGATGCTATCAAAAATTGGCCAACCCCGCAAACCATTAGCGAAGTAAGAAGCTTCCATGGGTTAGCTACTTTTTATAGAAGGTTTGTCAAAGGATTCAGCACCATAGCCGCTTTTTTGACCGCGGTCATTCGAAAAGACCAACCCTTCAAGTAGGGTGAAGAGCAAGCTAAGGCTTTTGAAACCTTGAAAGCTATGCTTGTTTCCGCACCTTTATTACAATTGCCCAACTTTGATAAGACATTTGAAGTTGAGTGCGATGCTAGTAAAGTGGGCATAGAAACTGTTTTGATGCAAGATTTAAAACCCATTGCTTATTTTAGTTAAAAGCTCAAAGGAGCAACTCTAAACTACTCCACGTATGATCTAGAGTTGTATGCCTTGATTCGAGCTTTGGCCACTTGGCAACACTATTTGTGGCCCAAGGAGTTCGTTATCCGAACGGACCATGAATCCTTGAAGCATCTTTGGGCATAAGACAAGCTTAACAAGCGGCATGCAAAATGGATTGAGTTTCTTGAAACCTTCCCTTATGTTATTCAATACAAAAAGGGTAAGGACAACATAGTAGCCGATGCTTTGTCTATAAAACATGTTCTTGTGTTAACATTATCTTCAAAATTAATGGGTTTTGAGAGTTTGAAAGAATTGTATCCCGAGGACCCTCACTTTGCTCCTATCTTTAGGAAATGCAAAGAAATAGGTAGGGATAAGTGGGATTCGGCTAGGGGTTCAAATCCCTATGCCAAGTTTGATGGTTACTTGTTTAAAGATAGACGATTATGTGTACCCTCCAGTTCTTGGAGAGAGTTGTTTATGAGGGAAGCACACAATGGCGGTCTAATCTGTCACTTTGGGATCAAAAACACCCTTGGAATATTGGAGGAGCAATTCTATTAGCCAAAAATGCACAAGGATGTGACCAATATTTGTGGCCAATGCATAGATTGTAAAGGAGCCAAATTGCGGCTCCTACCTCATGGGTTGTACACCCCGCTGCCCACTCCTTTACACCCTTGGCTTGACATATCTATGGATTTCGTGTTAGGGTTACCTAGGACAAGACAAGGTCGGGATAGTATCTTTGTTGTGGTCGATCGGTTTTCTAAGATGGCACACTTTTTTCCATGCTTTAAATATGATGATGCACCTAGTGTGGCCTCTTTGTTTGTTGATAATGTTGTCAAGTTGCATGGTGTTCCGAGGACCATTGTGAGTGATAGGGACTCTAAGTTCCTAAGTCACTTTTGGAAATCCATGTGGGGTAGGCTTGGAACCAAGTTGTTATTCTCTACATCTTGCCACCCACAAACTGATGGTCAAACAGAAGTAGTAAATAGGACTTTGGGTGCTATGCTACGTTCCATGGTGAAAGGAAAATTGACTTCTTGGAAGGAACACCTACCATTGAATGAGTTTGCATATAATCGTGTCATACACTCAAGTACGGGAATGACTC
>NW_025876886.1:31979-79721 GCF_002878395.1 Capsicum annuum
TTTCGAGGACCATTGTGAGTGATAGGGACTCTAAGTTCCTAAGTCACTTTTGGAAATCCATGTGGGGTAGGCTTGGAACCAAGTTGTTATTCTCTACATCTTGCCACCCACAAACTGATGGTCAAACAGAAGTAGTAAATAGGACTTTGGGTGCTATGCTACGTTCCATGGTAAAAGGAAAATTGACTTCTTGGGAGGAACACCTACCATTGATTGAGTTTGCATATAACCGTGTCATACACTCAAGTAAGGGAATGACTCCCTTTGAGTACATATATGGCCTCAACCCCCTTAACCCTTTGGATATAACTCCTTTGCCTAATGATGTTATGATTAGCTTAGATGGAAGCAAGCGGGCAGATTCTAGGAAGAAGTTACATTAGAAGGTGCGGCTTCGACTTAAGAAGAAAAATCAAGACATTGCAAGAAGAGTCAACCAGGGGAGAAAGAAACTCATTCTTGAATCAGGAGATTGGGTGTGGATTCACCTTAGAAAGGATAGGTTTCCGTCTCAAAGAAAGTCCAAATTGATGCCAAGAGGCGATGGTCCATTCCAAGTACTTGAACGGATCGATGATAATACCTACAAGATTGACCTTCCCCTGAAATACTATGTGCACAACGCTTTCAATGTGTGTGATCTTTCTCTAGTGGATGCGGTTGAGGATGACCAAATGCTCCATTTGAGGTCAAATTCCTCTCAAGATGGAGAGGATGATATGGGTGTACAAAGATGTCCAATACGTTCTCGACCATTCACATGAAGCCAAGCTGGGGAGTTACAAAAACTACAAGCCATGTTCATGCAAATGGCTGTGTATGAGTTGGTACTTGATCCGCCAAAGAGCTTCAAGTCTTTTAAGTGTGAAAATGATCCTTGAAGTGTAATAAATTACACTCTAAGGGCACCCCATGACTGAAGGGTAGGAAGGTCATTTGTCCTTCATTTTGTGTGTAATATAAATAGATGCTATTAGGGTTATTTTCAGCGCTTAGTTCATTCTTCATATTTCACAACAACAAGTCTTGTAACATTGAGTATTTCTCTCTCTCTTGTTCTTGAGAGTCGAACCTGAAATCTATCCAATAAGTGTAGTTACACTTGTGTTGTTTCTTGGCTAGAAACTTGAGATCTTGAGGTTCATGAGTTCCTCTTGGTCTAAGTAAGAACTTGGGACTGAAATCTTTTGGTCTTAGGGTCCTTTGTTCAAGTTAGGGTTCATAGATTCTAAGGTATCTTTATGTCAAGTTAATCTTTCATTTTTGTACTCTTGAAACTTTGCAGTAACTTAGTGAAGCCGTGTGGGGTTGATTTTTGATTCACTGTAGTTACTGCCATTTGTTGTTCTTGTTGTTAGCATTGTACTCTTTGTAATCTATCATCGTGTGTTGTTGAACCATTGTTTAATGTTATTTTTATCTTCTTGTTCTCCTTGTGTAGGTACTGTTTTGGTCTTGGTATTCCTTCAAAATTTCGTGATTGTTGTTGTCTTCACATATTGGAGTTATCTTCAAGCTCTCAGAATTGTAGTGTGTTTGGATTGATTTTGTGGCAGATTTGATACGCTCCAAGTTAGTAGTTTATCAAAAAGACACATGGACACTTAGTTAAGGTCGGGACAACCCCTGCCTTGCTCATAACTTACTACACAATACCAAAATATATAATAGACTCGGAAAGCTCCAAATCAACTTGGAGCTCACCAATAGCAGCTGGATGTCCTGTGCTCCTACTGGGGTGGTCTACTAGCTAGAGTACCTGTACCTTGCTACATAACCGATCACACTTTCACTTAACATCTTTCCTTTTAGATTACTAATCTTAATTTCGGTGGTAGTTTATTCCCTTAATGTATCAATAGCTTGATCCCTTTAACTTGGAAGGAAGGTTTCCAAAGAACCCTAGTAGAATTTTAGGGCCGCTGAATAGCTAAGAGAGAACAAGAGAGAAAATCTTGAAAGCTGTTTTTTTTTTTTGGCTAGTTAAAATGAGCTATAAGGGCTGGTTTTCATCCCTTTAAAAAGAGCTGCTCTTGGCCGACTTTCTTGGTCATTTTTGGGCCATAATTTTACAAGTAGGTATACCTACTTGCCGGGCCTTTGTTGATTAAAAACTATTGGGCCTTGGCTGCCCATTCTCCTCCTTTTCTCTTATTTAATCTGGGCCAGAATTAACTTAAGTAGGTGGTACTGTATTTGGCCAAGGGATCCTTAATAGGTGATGCACCTACTTAGTTTTTAAGTTGGTCAAAAGGTCAAAGTAGGTGATTCACCTACTAGCTTAAAATAAGTCAAGCAAGCACCTCAATATTTTGTTCCATTTTAAGATCAAAATGCTTATAGTTAAACTTAAAACTTGGTCACTTCATCCTTTAGATTCAAACACCTATTTAAGGGCCCAAGTTTATATTCTCTCATCGAAGGTAACTTAATCATACCACATTAATACATGTGGGAACTCCTCCAAACCTATCTTACCATCACCAATCACATAGGATATCCTAGCCCATTACCTACCCCATAAGTCCATATCAAATGCCACTTATATAGAACTAGTACACGTGGAATATAGGGTGTTATAGTTTTGTAGGTTATTTTGCTTGCATTTTTTTGCACTTTGTAGGTACATTTTTCCATGGAATCTAGGGGTATTACTTCCCAATCTTTGGGAAATGATGCTATTAGAGCCTTGATGGCTCAAGTTGAGGCCTTGGGTCGAGACATGAAGAGTAACCATGATGCCTTGGCTTGAAAATGGAAGATAGTCATGATGCCTTGTGGATTGATATGGATGCTATGAAGGGTCACATGACTAGAATAAAAGTGGAGGTAGATAGACTATGTCCACCAAACCCTTCACAAGTCCAAATACCACAAGTCCAAAGATCCTACACTTCATAAAATCCAATGCCTCCTCTCCACAAGTTAGAATCCGAAGAGAATGAGTCCAAGCCTCAAGATTGAGAGAAACTTAAGGGTGAGATACAAAAGGAGTATGAAAAAAAAAGGGAAAGGGAAAAGGAAGACGTGGGTAGTGATGTTAGGATGGAAGAAAAATGCTTGATTGTGGATCTTGTCCACAAAGAATCCTTATCACTCACTAACCCAAATACTAGCATTTTTCCTATTATTTTACCTTCTCATGTGTAGGTTCAAGACCCTAGATGTCCCAAGGAGAAGCCCAAGGAAGTTCCCTTCAAGCCCTTGGTCGAAAGTCCCCATTTGGGAACAAGTGATGAAGAAGTGAATCAAAGGGAAACCTTGACCTATTCCCTTGTAATGTGGGGCATGAGGGATGCCATGATGTGAAAACAAGTGAAGAAAACACTTCCCATGATCTACAAGGTAACAAAGCTCTCTCCTACACTCCTAGAAACTTGAATTATTGTGAAGTGGCTAGTAGTGGCCAAAGTGGTGTAGTTTTAGATTGTCTTAGTGAATAAGTGTATGAATCTTACTTTTGTGATACTCTTGGTGTTGTTAGTTTGCATAATGACCAAACTCTAGTTGTTAGTATGCAAGCATAGTTGATCCTTTAGATGACAAAATCAATTATTTTTGTAAGAATGAGGTCATATTATCAAGTGACAAGAGTATTCACACACTATTGGGCTGCCCTAGTACAAACCAAGATAACTTGGGTACATTCTACACTCCCTTGAGTTTAAAATATTGTGATGTGATTTCGGGTACTAGTGTAGAAGTACATGCTTCCTTCTTTGATAATGCTTTGGGTGAGTGTGATACCCTAGTAAATGGAATGAGTAGCCTCGTTTTATTCCCTTGGACACTTTGTGTACTAGTGGGAAGAAAAAGGTATTGTTTTGGTTTGCGCTTATTTTCCCTTGATGTTTGTCTTATCCATATCCTTTGTAATGCTCATATTAGATGTTTCATGGTTAAAACAAGGGATTTTTGGTTGTATTTTAAAAGTGTACCCCCTCGGCATGATGTCTTCACACTTGATTTCTTTCTATACTACCTCTTTAGCTATGATGATAAGCATGTTAATTTTAAATTTGTATTGTGTAGAGGTAGGAATTTTGGTGGCTGGTTTCATTGTTTGAATGATGATGATATGTGGATGAGGTGGACCTTAGGAACAATAGTGGCACCATATTTGACAAGGTCCTTTGTTGAGATAATGAAACAAATGTATCTTATGGTTCCTAAGCCAAAGTTAGTCTTACCTTTTGGGTATAGTGAAGCCATTAAGACCATTGTAGTTTCCTTATCTCTTGATGTTTTCCAAAACCACCTCGTTTTTTCCATTCATGCTAAGCTTTTCATGTCACACAAAAAAGACTCGTGGATGTATTTCAAATGTGAACAACCTTGGCTTGTTGATATATATAATGGTCTTTTGTTGCACTCCTCTTTCCTTGATGTCTATCTTAGCCTGTCCTTTGTGATGCTTGTAGTAAGTGTTTTATGATCATAACAAAGGATTATTAACTATATTCAAAGAGTGTACCTCCTTGGCATGGTTATATCATTTGTGATATTAGCTGACCCTCCTACCATGAGGATTTTGTGCTTGTTTTCTTCTCTCTTTGGTGTTTCTAGATGTGAATTTGAGGACAAATTCCGTTCAAGATGAAGAGGATGATACAAGCATGAGAAGCACCAAGAGAAAAAGACCTTTTACAAGGAATCAAGTCAAAGAGCCACATGGTCTTCAAGCAATGTTCACGAAGTTGGAAGCTTGGGATTGTTTCATGAGTTCACCTATTGGAGTGTATATGCTAAAGTGTGAAGAGGAGCTTTGAAATACACTCTAAAGCCACCTCTATTTGGGGGTTCATTAAGGGCATTCTTGTCTTTTAATGACCTATTTTTACACTCCAAAGGAGAACCCTTCATTAAGGGTATTTTTGTCATTATTTGTAATAAGTATAAATAGACCCTTTAGCTTGTATTTTCCCAAGACTTTGACGAATTGAAATTGAATATTTCTCATTGTAGTTTTTAGTCCTTAGTTTGTAGCTTAGAATCTGAAAATTGGTCCAAGAACATTTGATTTTAGGTTTTCACTTGTTTTGGATAATTTGACTCTAATCTAATTACCAAACAAGTAGGTAATTACTAGCTTACTAATTAGGGATAGAATTGACTTATAAGAAACTAGAATAATAAAAAAACTAGAAACTAGAAAAAAATCTAATTTTAGGGTTGAACTTTGGTTGAGCACAAGTGATGACGTGGCACCACGTGGTTGGTGGTCACCCTTCAGAATTTTGATTTTTTTTCAAAACTTATTTTTCGGCTAAACACCCTTAGGAAAGAAGATAATTAAGTTTTGGGAGGGAAAATGTTCAAGTTTTGAAGCCCTTTCAAGCTTCAAAATGGATGAGAAATGAATTGGTCCCCCCCTAATAAATGCACTTGTAATTTATTTGTCCTCTTGTCCCTTCCTCTTTTTTGGAAGAATGGAATATGTTTTGAATATGCTTTTGGACAAACAACTTTTTCACACTCTTTCTTCCCTTTTTTGGATCAAACAAGAACCTTGAATACTCTTCTTCACTAAGTTATGAAGATCATGGATGAACAAGATGAGTATTCAAGTGTTGACCAAGTTTGACCACCTAGCAAATGAGCTCCAAATCTGATTTTTTTGTAGCCCTAGGTTTATTATGTCAAAACAACTAAACTAACCAAAAATCAGCCACAAATCAAGCCTAAATCACCAAAACAAAAACGTGTATAGCACAAAAAGCTTCAAAACTCCATAGCCATGGTCCATCTAAGCTCAAACTCAACCAAACTTCAATCTAAAAGTAGATCTGGACTCCCTAGGTGTTAGAGAATAAGAATCTAACACAAGAAACCTTCAAAACAAAGTAAAAATTTGTAGATCTAAGACACAAAATTTGGATCTAACACAAGACAACACAAGACACCATTTTTTTTTTGTATTTTCTGATTTTTGACTCTTTTTTTGAGGAGATTTTAAATATAAGAACACCAAAACCAAGATTTAGTAATGTTGGAACAACCCTAAACAAGGCTTTGATACCAAATGATAGCCTAAAGGCCAACACACGAAAATGGTTACTAAGATGCAAATTCCAGTAACCAAATAAAGAGAAAACAACACTTAGAATGGAGAAGAAGAAGAAGAATGCTTGAAATTAAAGGATAGATAGAAAGACTCTTGCTCCTATTCAATGATTAGCACTAGAAGATGTTTCAAAATCTTCAACACACCTCACAAACAAGATTTCAAACCTTCCTCTAGGTGACCCAAAGGACACACACTTCCTCAAGCACACCTTTCTTGCCAAATCATTCAAGACAAATGAAAATCCTAACTTTCAAGTGTTCAAGGACCAATTTTCATATTTTACTCTCTCTCTACAAAGCTAAAACTACAATATAGAAGTAGATTCAATGTCATCAAGAGTCTAATGAAAAGAGAAGTAAAATGCCTATTTATACTATTACATGAATAAAGACTCAAATGCCCTTAATGAGGCCCTAAAAGAAGCGCCTCTTGAGTGTGGACTTTAAGTGTGAAAAGTCCACTAACCCCTCCCAATAGACGCCCATGAGGTGTAGAAGAGTAGTTCTTTCAATGCACTTCTTCAAAAATCAGCAAGTAACCTCCTTTGGTTGGATGCATTACACCTTCAATTATATGAACAATGATTGAAGTTGTTGCAATTCCTTGGCTTGGCTACGTGTAAAAGGTCTTGAGGACTTAGCACTTGCATCATAGTTTGACTACAAGGAGTTCCAATCTCTATTATATCGGATCGAGGAGCTCAATTTACTGCAAATTTTTGGAAGTCTTTTCAGAGAAATTTAGGGACACAAGTGAATCTAAGTACAAATTTTCACCCTCAAACAGATGGACAAGAAGAACTTACCATTCAAATATGTGAAGATATGCTACGAGCTTGTGTATTGGATTTTAAAGGTAGTTGGGATGATCATCTACCATTCAAATATGTGAAGATATGCTACGAGCTTGTGTATTGGACTTTAAAGGTAGTTGTGATGATCATCTACCTCTTATCGAGTTTGCCTACAAGAATAGCTATCATTCGAGTATCAAAATGGCACCATATGAGGCTTTGTGTGGAAGAAAGTATAGATCACCAATTGGATAGTTTGAAGCGGGTGAAACTACCTTGTTCGGGCCAGATATGGTTTATTAATCTATGGAAAAGGTTAAAGTGATCCAACAGTGACTAGAAACAGCCCAAAGTCAACATAAGTCATATGCATACATTAGGAGAAGGGGGTTAAAGTTTGCTATAAGTGATTGGGTATTCTTGAAGGTGTCACCAATGAAGGGGGTTGTGAGATTTGGTAAGAAAGGAAAACTAAGTCCACGTTATATATGCCCATACAAGATTACTTGAAGATTTAGCCAAGTCACTTATGAACTAGAGCTACCCCAAGAGGTCTCAACAGTTCATCCAGTATTTCATGTCTCGATGCTCTGAAAGTGTATGGGAGATCCATCTCATATTACTCCTACTGAAGATGTACAAGTTATGGAAGATCTCACCTATGAATAAATACCTATTGCTATCCTAGACCGATAAGTTAAGAAGTTAAGGAATAAAGAAATAGCTTTAGTAAAAGTTCTATGGAGAAACTAACAAGTAGAAGAGATAAAATGGGAAGCTGAAGAAGCGAGGAAATCCAAGTACCCCCATTTATTCAAATACGAATAAAAAGTCCAAGATGCTGAATTGGAGCAATAAAAAGTGTACTATATAGGTACTATGTCATAATAGGGATATTAAACTTAGGCTTGAACTTGGTTTGGTTGGACAGTTATGCTAACATTTGAGGATGAATGTTTATAAGGGGGAAGGATGTAACATCCCGTATTTTTCTTGTACTTGTTCTAATTAAATGGAACCTTTATAGCCTTGTGGTATAGTAATAGATGAGATTGTTAGCAAGTGTTAATGGTGTAGATAGGATTATAGATACTTCCCGTGCAGTTTTATGTGATGCAACCAAGTTAAAGTTGATACAACTATTTAAACTAGGGATCACTAGTATTTGGATCTGAGGTTTAAAGTGACCAAGTGTGTATAAGTTGAAGGTTAGATTAAAGGGATTAGGAACTGAAAATTGAACAAAATATTGAGGTGCTTGCTGGACTTAATTAAGCTAGTAGGTGAGTCAACTACTTGAGCTATTTGGACCAAATTAATGGACATATTTCTATGGACTAGATTTGGGCAATGTAATGTACTCATTTGGGCTCAAATTAAATAGAAGAGAAAGAAAATGGGTATATGGCCCAACACACACAATCTGCCAAGGCCCAAATATAATTGAGCCCAACAAGAAATTAAGCAAGTAGGTGCATCACCTACTTAGAAGTTTCATCAGCTTAGACCCTTAAGTAGATGCATCACCTACTTAGACTAATTTGTGGCTGAAAATGAAGCCAATAAGAAAGGTTCTAGAGGGCCCAATATAAACTCAATATTGCTGGAAATTCTATTCATTTTAAACACAATTTCACCCTTTTAAACTTCAATTTTCTCTCTTTCTTAACAAAGGTAAGAACAGCAGCCCTAAAACTCCTTTTAGGGTTCTTGAAGAAACCCTCACTTTTGCAGCGTAAGTGAAAACTCTTTAGTTTTTGTTTAATTATCTCATGGAAAATTATGAAAAGATGTTATAAGTTCTTAATTATAAATATATGGTAGAATATAGAACAAGCAGTCTGCTTAGTTTTCTTTGATATTAAAGAACTTCTCTTTTCTTCTTTGGTTTAAAGTGTGAAGGAAAATTTAATTTCTTGAAGAGCTCAATTAAAGGAATAAGTTGCAGAACTGAGGTAAGGTGACTTCTCCATTTTGTTCTCCTTGTATATGAATTCGGAAGAGAGTTATGGATGTGTTGTTATTAAGAACTTTAAGAGATGATGAGTTCAATAATGGGTTGCTACAATAAGAGTGATTTGGGATTGCTTTGTGGACTGTTTTCTATGTTCATGTTATGGGCTGCCATGCTTATGTTGGAGAATTGTGTGATTAATTTGTAATGAAATATAGAAGAAAGGTATGGTGGTACACCACCAAACTAATTGTTACCCTTGTTTACTGCTCAATGTGTTTTTATGTGTTGTTTGGAGGGTGTAATAAAGATGAGGTGGTTCCAGTGATCTTATAAGGAAATGTATGGTATGTGGGTGTAATTGGAGGAGAAAAGGGTTAAGATAACACCCTTGATTGATAGACTACGTGTTTACTGCCCGGTTACTGTTTTGGTGAAGTTAAGTAGCCTAAATGTGTTGGTTGGTTGCTAATACTGTTTACCATATATTCTATTATAGATAAGTAATATAAAAGGTGGGAAGTCAAGTCGGGTTAGTTTTGGAGCTATATAACCAGGTATGTAAGGTATACTCTATTTTGTACTCTTTGGCATGAAATTGAACATTTGTTCCACCAAGTAAGTTTCCAAGGTTGTCCTGTAACAAGTGACACATAATAGCATCATATTATATACCAAGAAGCCAACGACATTGTTCCCACTCTTTAACATATCAAAACACCTCAATACGTGTTTATTATTAAACCTGTACATCTATCTTCATTTGAAAATTTCAGAAGTTCTCCATTTACTCAATTAAGACCCAAGTTTAAATAGCGTATCAATATTTACTTGATCGTGTGATACAATAAAAATAATGAAAACACGAAACACACTCCAAATAGTCCACAAATTATAACAAACCGTCGACATAATAACGAGATAGAAAGGGGTGTTTTCAACACCAAATTAGTCAACCCAAACTATGATTAACAACAAGAATATGAAGAACGAGATGAACTTAACAATGGGAATAACAACAAGACAAATGGGTACAATACAAGATACAAATATTACAAGATTGCAAGAATAGAAAAGATAGATAGAGTGATATACACTATCTCATGAACTAAGAACCTAAGTGTATTCAAGAACCTATACCCTCAATACAATGATAATAGGAACACCTACTCTCTTTGGTGATACAAAAGAGACCTCAACCTCCTCTAGCACCCAACTTTCTAAGCAAGAATGCAACACTAGTGATTTCACCCAAGTATCACCCTAGTTACAATTTTTGGATTTGTGCCTCAAGGAGAGAGGACTTGTCTTTCAATGATATACAACATTCATTATCATCCAAGTCTAATGAATGAAACCCTAAAAGGTTCTATTTATAGATATTACAAAAATAGTATGAAATATCCATAATACCCCTCAAGGGCGAGGTGCCCATCAAGTGCAAGAAAAGGGCTGATTTTGGTGTGTTTAGGCCCTCTTTTACACTTCACTTGTTCACTTCCTTGGACGGATTCATTACGCACTCATTCACGTCCATCCTCGTGGCCGTACTGTATTATCGTGTCACATAAAAATGTACGGGCAACATCTATAATTTCATCTACACCATTAATACTTGCATAACAAATCTCATCCGTTACCTATACCCTAAGACTATACCAAGTTACCTATAAATGTAATGTAAGTGGTGTCACACTCCTCAATACATAGTTAGGAATTTGACACTCTCCGTCTTGTGGCCAAGATTCTTCTTCTTTATATTCTTCATTCTCAACATCAACTAGTAAATCTCCATCTTGAGTTTCAACATCATCACCATTCTCAGATTCAATCACTATTTCCTCTTCTAAGTAATACATCTTCCCCTCTCTTAAAATCCCATTTCTTTGATTTGGGCATTCACTTGCTCTAATGTTTGAAAGATCAAAGCAAAGGAGTAGTTGGTCGAAGATGGTATGAAACCCTGGGTTAAGAATTAGCTAGAATTACAAAATTAATGGGTACAAGGTAGGTTGTATGCACTTGATCAAAGGAGGACCCATCAGTTAAGAAGTGTCTAAACCCAATACATTTTGGAGGTTAAAGGTGAGGTGGCTGAGATAAAGAAAATGGTGAATGAGCTATATGATAGGCCATTTATCTTGGCATCTATGATTATAGAGATTGAGCTTGAGATAGAGTTTTAAAACATCCGGAGTGTCCCTATAGGAGAAAAAGGGAGAAAGAGAAAGTAGAGAAAAAGTTAGATTGAAGAAAAAGAAAATCTAAAAAAAGCAAAGAAAGATAGCATACAGAGTGAGAAAGACCAGCTGGTAAAGGTTTGAGAGATGGCAATGGGTGCTGGTAGCTCAAAATTGGCAAGTGATTATGTTGACTAGTACACTATTATAGCCCCGACACCATATGTAGCACTGAGTGTACTGGCCACAATCGATCCACTGTTGCAGAGACAGTCCCAGCAACTGATGGGACTACTTTTGAGGTTGGTGGGACCCGATCAAGGGCCCATATGATGATGCAGCATGAGCCGACACCTTGAGCGCCCATGTATGTCCTCCTCCCATATATTACATTTTAAGATGCATTAGGGATAGTGCATAAGATTTAAGTTGGGGGTAGGGTGTACCAAGGTCGCCACGTGTTATACTTGCCTGTTCAAGAGAGGTTGAGAGTATCTCAGAGTAGGCAGAAGGACCATGCTGACCGTAGAATCCATACCTTGAGATTTGGAGTTGGGGACCGAGTATTCCATCGAGTGTCGCCCATGAAGAGTGTGATGAGGTTTGGGAGGAAGGGCAAGCTTAGTCCCAGATATACTAGACCTTTCAAGATTTTTTGCACAGTTAGTAGGGTGGCTTATGAGTTAGCTTTACCTATATATTTTGCTATTGTCCATCAAATTCTCCATGTTTCCATGTTGTGGCAATACATTCCTGATTCATCTCATGTGCTTAAATGGGACTCAATCTGGTTGGATGAGAATTTGACCTTCGTAGAGGAGTTGGTGCTCATTTTGGCTAGTGATGTTAGGCGATTGTGTACTAGGGAGATTCCTGTTAAGGTTTAATAGAGGCATCTCCCAGTGGAGGAGGCCACTTAGGAGATCGAGAGCAAGATACAAACCCACATTGTCCTTACCTATTCGAGACATCAGGTACGTCTTAACAATTAACTTAACAAAAGTTCCCTTAATAGTGGATATTATAATGACCCTTTAGGTCATTTTCTATATTTTTGCTTGTTTTTGTCATTAGAGCTTCTCTATAGCAGCCCCAATTCATTCATGACTTGCTGGAATTGACAATTTGATTATCAAGAAATTCGTATTATATTTAAAGCCAATTCCTTATTTTGAAGTCATCTGTAATACCCCAGGTTTTGGACTCTAAAATTTTTAGTGTGATTGTTCTCACTATCCGAAAAACGGCTTAGGTGTGAGTCGTAGGCCCTCTTCATGAGTCGTAAAGTTCCAATCATAGACAAACTAGTGAGGTGGCCTAATTTTTTATTGGATCATGACTTAGCCCTCACGAGTCATAAGGTCTAGTCACAAGTCGTAGGGTGTGACTCATAACCATTCCAGTGAAATAGCCCTAAGTTTCTACTTGGGCTAGGAGTCGTGTTGACGACTTGTGACCAGTGACCATGAGTCGTTACCTGACCTGTAGCGACTGGCGATAGTTTTTTCCATGTCTTTTCCTTCCACCCTATTATTTCACAAAACTTAATACAAGCTAAAAGACCCCATAATTCTTTATTACAAATCATAAACATCATTCTCTCTTCTCAAACTTCTAAAGCAAGGGAGAAAAGTCTAGGGTTTCTTAGGATTAGGCACCTAGGGTTCAATCAGGGGGTTTTTATCCAAATTTAATCAGTATCCAGGAATGTATCTCTTCCCTAAATTGATTTTCAAATAAGCATGCATTTAATTATTTTCCCTATGGATTTAATTATTGGTTTCGAATGTGGGTTGAGGGATTTGGAATAGTTATGGTGTAAATTGGTTTTCAATGGTTTTAAATTGGTCATTCATGGTTATTCTCATGGTTTGAAATCAATATATGCATGGGTATGGAAATTGGAATGGGGAACATAGGTTTTCCCAAATTTTATAGTTTAATGGTCTGGAATTTGCTTTACCCTAAACCTAAACTATGAAACTAGTTTTGAACATGGAATTACACCTGGTTTAACTCACTTTTTAAACCTTACATAAATAAAAGGTTAATGGAACTTGAAATGGTTTTTGGAAGGCATTGGTGGCCATGGATTGGTTTTCAATTGAAAACTTTGGAGTTAAATTTTGATGTTTGGTTTTGGAATGGTATAATAAAATTGGCTTGCAAGCTTAACTTTATTTGGTATGACGATACCAACACTAAATGCCTAATTAAAAGACTCATTGGTTAATGGATGGGAATGTGTAAATTTTTTTAATTTGGGATTAAAGGAGGTCATGTATCTCACCGTAGAATGTGGAGATCTCGATGGGACCAAACTAGAATGCACATTTGCCGGCATAGAGGTCTTTATGATTGTGTGAATAGTTCATAATATATATATATATATATATATCAGAATGGCTGGACTCATGGATTCCCTGGCCCTTCCTCGGATTTCATTAATTCATGTAGCTAACACGCACTGGGGCCCTTTCAATAGGGAGAGCTAAACCATATAGCTTGTGGGTGCCCTTAGGATGGTTAGAGCTACACAATCTAGGTTAATGATTTTAAAATTCATGCTTAAACCTTGTTCCCTATCCATACATCTTATATATGTATATATGTCATGTTGGTGCCTATCCCACTAATTATCCTCGAATGTTACATCATTTTATGATATAAGGTCTAGGGGTTCTTCTATTACTTTATGCAAAGTTAAGGAGTTCTGGTTTGTTTGTTAGTCAGCTTGAAGTGGTAAGCCTCAATCTTCTAGAAGGCTTATTACTTCTTGGTTCATTATGTTGTCTTAGACTATCACTTTTGGATTTCTTTTTGGCTATAGTTGGGGGCATGTCCTGATCTAGGTTGATATTTGATTTTATTAGAGGCTTCTATGGACAAAGTGTGGGTGGTTACTATTTATTGACTCATAGTTCCTATTAAGTTGTCTATCTTTATTTCACATTATGTTTGGATTGCATCCGCTATTATCTCTATTGTGCTTAGTGACTAGGCAATGGGGGTGGTCTTCAGCCTTTGATGGGCTTGAGATACCCATCACGACTAGGACCGAGGTCGAGTCGTGATAAGCTTGGTATCAGATCATAGGTTCGGGATCTATGGGTGTCCAAAAATCCATGTTGAGTAGAGTCCTTTTTATGGATGTATAGCATGTCATACTTATAAGTGGGAGGCTACAAGGCATTTAGGAATGTTTTCCTTTCTTGTGTTCTAATTCGGGCTATAAGTCTGGTGTCTTGAAATTCCTTCAACTCCTTCTTACTCATATTTTATATTATGCCTCCCTAAGATCTAATGCTCGTAGAAACTCCTCTGGAACCTCTGTCCTGCCTAAGGACAATATGAATGGAACTCGCCCTATCTATGGAGTGTAGACCCGATCTAGGGTCTTTACTCCTGATTGTACTACCCTACATGGAGTTCTACCGGTTCCTACTAGTCTTTCTCAAGCTTCCCGAGCTCATGAGACTCTTGCCTTGATGCCTTAGTATGATGTTTCTAATGAGAAGTTTCACCAGTCTATTCATTTACATACTCAGTTAGTAGCATCTTAGTCTCACAAGTTTGATCGTATAGGTTCTTCTACTCCTACATCTGAGCTCACTAGGGTTGGCCAGTTCATCAGGTTGAATCCCCTAACCTTCACTGGCTCTAAGGTTGATGAGGATACTTAAAGGTTTGTTGATGAAATAGAAATGATATTTAGGGTGATACATGCTACTGATTCTAAGGGTGTAGAGTTTGCTGCATACTAGTTCAAGGTTATGATGCAGAGCCAGCTTTATAGGATGAGTTTTTGGGTGCCTTTCTTGATTATTTCTTACCTTAAGAGTTGAGGGAAGCTAATTCTAAGGAGTTTATGAATTTGAAGTAAGGAAAATGAGTGTGAAGGAGTATGGTTTGAAATTTTAGTAGTTTCCTAGTTATGCTCCAGAGTTGGTGTCTTCTATGAGGTAGAAGATGAGAAAATTTTCTTTTGAGTTGTCATGTGAATTAGTATTGGAGTGTAAGGTTGTTATGTTGAACAATGACATAGATATCTTCAGACATGTGGTTTATATATAGTTGGTTGAGGATGAAAAAAGAAATAGGTGAAGATAGGGTGAGGCAGAAAAAGAAGTTTAGGTCTTAGAGCAGGGTGTAAATCAGCAGAATAGTGGAAGAGATGGCAGACAATGGACACTGGGTGAGCATTATTTGTAGTGGTCCTAAGACACTGGGTTCCAATTTTAGGCTACTAGAGCTCAATCAGCCCCACCATATCCTCCTTATAGATTTTATAGACGGCTTCACCATGGTTTTTGTGATGAGGGAAGAAACTTTCTCTTCAATTGTGGTCAACCTAGACATATGCAAAGGAACTATACCATATCTAAGGTAGCCACTGGGATAATAAGGTTTCGGTCACTATTTCTTCAGCTACGGCGCCAATGGATGCTACTTTTGGTACCGGCACTGTTCAAAATTATCTCTATGCTCTTTCTACCTATCAGGAATCTGAGGTATCTCCTAATGTTATTACTGATACATTACAGCTTTTCTATCGAGATGTGTATTATTTGCTCGATATAGGGTCTACCCTTTCTTTCTTATGTGGTTGTGTATTTTAGTTTTGGTCTCAAAAGTATTTCTGACCCCTTTTCAGTGTCTATTCTAGTGGGTGATTCTGTAGTTGCTCGAAGGATCTATAGGGAGTATGGTGTCTATCTTTCATAGGGAGATATTGATGGATTTTATAGCGCTTGATATGGTTAATTTCAATGTAATCATGGGGATATATTGGCTTTATTTGTGCTATACTTCTCTGGATTGTAAGACTTGAAAGATCAGTTTCTAATATCCTAATGAACCAATAATAAAATGGGAGGCAAGTTCCTTATTACCTAAAGGAAGGTTTATCTCTTATCCAAAAGCCTAAAAGTTACTCTCTAAGGGGGTCAAAGGTGCTATTAGAACCTTCTGAAACTAGAGAGCAGCTGATGATATATTAGCACAAGAAATTGTGTTACTAAGAACTGATTTAGGGGTGCTAGCAAAGCATTTTGTAGTAGTGACTTCTAAGAAAGTGAATGCAGTAGCAGCATAGGGGTTAGCTTCCAAAGCGTATGAGTCAGAAGTGGAAGAGGAGGCTAATTATCTAGATTGTCAGATGGCGGGTTTCTAAGACCAAGGGAAAGGGAACCTAGGTCAGAACTATTATGAAAGATACACAGACCGTTGCAAAGAATAAGATAGTGACTGAAAGAAGAAGGATGACTACAGAGAGAAAAGAGATAGGTAAATTCCAGACGTAATACAGAATCCAGAAGGTCTGCTTTAAGAAAATTAAGGCTGATATTTTTAGGTTGGCCCAGAAGGTCCAGTCATATGCCACTGTTATCAAGTAGTTGGAGCACCAGTTTGAGTAGATATAGTAACTCTGAACCAAAGTCAGCCAGGTACCATTTCGTGCAACACAGTGTAAAATCCGAGAAACGATGGTCATATACTTGCTATTACAATGAGGAGTAGTATCACTTCTATGGATTATCCACTACCTACTACAAAAGTTGTTGATGATGAGACACCTACTAATAAGTTTGAGAAGGTATCAGGTGAAAAAGGTATAGTTGCTAAAGATAAAGGTAAGGGTCTGGTCATTGATCCAGAAGTCAGACAGATCCCGATATCACCCTCATCTTTTCCTTAGCAATTAAGGCAAAAAAAAGAAAGGTAAGTTTAAGCGGTTCATTGAGATGCTGAGAGAATTTAGTTTGAACATACCTCTTCTTAAGGCATTAGAGCAGATACCTGGATATACCAGGTTCATGAAACAATTGGTCACAAGGAAGAAAGGAGCGACTAGGTCCTTGGCACAGAAAAAGAGTAATTCCGGAGCATTCACTATACACTATTGGGCCATCCCAATTTGCCTAAGCCTTGTGTGATTTAGGGGCCAACATTAATTTGATGTCGTTAGCTGTATTCAAGCAATTAGGCTTGAACCATCCAAAACCGACTTTAATGCAGCTATTGATGGTTGACCGCACAGTGAGGAAGCTTGTGGGAATCTTGTTTGATATGATTGTGAGGAAGGATAACTTTATTTTTTTGATTGACTTTGTCATCTTGGACTATAAGGTTGACACCGAGATGCCCATTATACTGGAAAGACCCTTTATGGCTACATGCATAGTTATGGTTGACATGGAAAAGGGTGAGCTGAAATTCAGAGTCAATGGATAGGAGGGGACATTCAACATCCGAAAGTCAATAAAGTAGCCAACCAACATGAGGGTAGTGTCGATGATTGATTGTATTGATGATCCTAGAGGATACTAAGATGGGTATCTTGATGAATGTTGAGTAGTCAAGATTTCTGGGTCATGTCGCGATGTTAAATCAAGCTCTGCATGAGAGGCCACCCATGGGCTTGTTGGTGAAGTCTGAGTAACAAACATAGCCATGTATTTCCACGATATTAAATCAAGCATTGAGTGGTAGCGAACCCACTATATTTTAGTGTTTACATTCTTGTTGTTTTTGTCTTTTTGTAAGTTTTTAGCTTTTGGACCTTACCCGAAATATGGTAAAAATTGCTATAATCATCGATTTCCAGGTAAGGGGATTGTGTGATCAGCACAACATGGTCAAAACGTTAAAATTGGGGATAAAAAATAGTAAGTTACGAACTCTGGTATTTAATTTTACTTTTGGGATCTAAAACTTAGATTGAGGGACCATAAGTATCTGGAAAAATAGTGAAATGTTGATTTTGGGTTGTAGAAAATCAGTCCAAGAATTTTGGCTGCCACCTACGCCAGCACCTGCGGGCCACATGTGGTACCTATACCCACTGCGTGGCTGCAGGTGTGGAGTGCAGGCTGATGCCGCAGCTAGGTCACTTTGTGGGCCCAATTTTAATTTAAATATTGAGCCCACCAACATTTAATTATGACCTAAAACAGCCCCTACCTCTATAAAAACATTCTTATCCTTATTCTAACTCATTTTAATCCTCAAAACCTCATTTTTATCTTTGAATTCAAACTTCCCACTTAAAACACCAACTAGACCCACACTTAAGTATAGGCTAAATTGATACTTATTTGAGATTCCAACTTGTCCCAAAATGCTAAAAATAAGTTTCAACCTTAGTTTCTCTTGATTTCTTTATTATTCTCTTATGGTTCATCCTGAAAAGGTACATATGGCACCTAAAGCAGTAAAGAAGATGAAGGCCAGTACTTTAAGAAGACGGGCAAAGTCTCTCGACACTAGTGGTTTAGTGGAGGAGTATCTGAGGTAGTTACTTAGAGACACTATCATTGGGGTGTCACACAGAGTCATAAGATGACAGACTCGCCAGGTTGCTAGGTCAACTACAACCTGACCGAAGATGAAGTCCACATGTATATCACCCCTACACACTGCACCACCTGATGAGAAAGAGGAAGAGGAGACAGATTTTGAGACTACTCTGAGTTGCTGCTCAGGACCCCCAATCTGAAGAGGGGTCTGAGGATTCATCTAATAAGCTTGAGTAGAAGCTGTTATTTGGGGTGCCACAGTATGGGGAGGGCACCACTACTCATGTACAATAGAAAAAGGTGCCCCAGTCTGAGGAGGGTATAGCATAAGCTTCCCATGATGCACAGTCAGAGCAAACACCCGTACCCGTACATACCCCTAATGCACATCCAGGAGAGGGATATCTGAGATGGTGTGTGGAAAGGATACGGTATATATTTGAACTTGACAGTATGTTTGGGAGATAGGTAGTCGATGAGATATATTTATGAGGAGCATCGGATTGACTTATCCAGGCTAGAATGAGCACCACAGCTACGAGCAATATTTGACAGATATCAGCTAGAGTAGATGACCAGAACATTCGGTTCCTACAGCCCAGCTATGGTACAGAAGTTTTATGCATTTTATAGAGCTATTGTAGTCCTTCCTATATGCTATCATCTAGGCTTTATTAGATTTGCACGACAGACATAACTTAATCACAGACTAGTTAGAGGGGTTAAAGTTGACATATCTACAAAGACTATTTGCAGAGTTATCTTCAGCCCAGATTATATTACTCCTGCATCTATAGCTGAGTGCGGCACAAACTCATGATTGCACGAGATCGACATATCATGTGAGATACTAAGTACCGTCTAAAGAGGGTTGAAATAGCTAGGTGGATGGCTAGTTGTAATTCTGCAACCTAGATGCTACACAATGCTTATGATCCTGAGGGACCACAAGCTAACCTATGAGCTAGTACCTGCTGTGAGCATTGAATAAAAATATTGAGATAAATGCAGAATAATGGGCTGAAATGTCATAAGGTTTAAAACATCTAAAATATAGATAAAATATAATAACAACTAAATCTGAATACTGTCTAAAAATCTAGTCTAAAAAGCCTCTAACTGAATCTATCTAAAAGTGGAGTTGATAGGACAATCCCCCAACTAACTCTATCTACTAAAATACTGCTAAGCTAAAGTGTTGAAATAAAAGCATATCCTCAATAGATGAGGACTCACTACTAAAGCTGCTACTGCTGACTGAATCTGGCTAAGCACAGTCAGGAACCTAAGCGTTCGAACCTATCATATGAAACATCATAGCACAGGAAAGTATGGATCAGTACGTAGGAATATACTGTGGATCCTGAGGGACCATAAGCTAACCCATGAGTTGGTACCTGCTGTGAGTACTGAATAATAAAATTGATATAAATGTGGAATAATGGGTTGAAATGCCATAAGGTTCAAAACACCCATGCACAAGACTCTTTGCGATGCGGCTTTTCAAACTCCCTAGAACTCTATTTAACCTTAGGCTTTGATACCAATAATACCAAGTTTATAACGCCCCAAGTATGTACCCTAGACTTTACATGGTGCTTACAATCCCGAGGGACCATAATATAACCCATGAGTTGGTACCTGCTGTGAGCACTGAATAATAAAACTGACATAAATGTGGAATAATGGATGAAAATGCCATAAGTTTCAAAACACCCATGCATAAGACTCTACGCGATGCGGCTTTTCAGACTTCCTAGGACTCTATTGAACCTTAGGCTTTGATACCAATGATACCAAGTTTGTAATCCCCGAGTCTACACCTGGACGCTATATGGTGCTAATAATCCCAAGGGACCACAAGCTAACCCATAAGTTGGTACCTGCTGTGAGCATTGAATAATAAAACTGAGATAAATACAAAATAATAGGTTGAAATGCCATAAGTTTCAAAACATCTAAAATCCTAATAGAATATAATAACATCTGAATCTGAATACTATCTAAAAATATAGTCTAAAAAGCCTCTAACTGAATCTGTCTGAAAGTGGAGTTGATGCGATAATCCCCCAACTAACTCCATCTACTAAAATACTGCTAAGCTGAAGTACTGAAATAAAATTGCATCCTCTATATATGAGGACTCACTGCTACATTTGCTACTGCTGACTGAATCTGGCTAAGCGCGGTCAGGAACTTGAGCGTCCGAACCTATGATATGAAATATCATAACGCAGGAAAGTATACGTCAGTACATAGAAATATACTGGTACGATAGATAAGGTAAGGCTGAATGCAAGGGTTCATATGCATGAACAATAACTGACTAAATGATCTGCAAGAGCTGGATTAGCATACATGAAGGATCTATAACTACTGAACATACTTATGCATTATAACTGAGTATACTAAAACTAAATCTAATAACTGATAACCAAATATACTGATAATCTGAGATCACTGATAATCTGAATTACTAATAACTAAGTGATTGTATTTGATAGTCCTGGTTCTTTAGAACTGAACTGAGTTTTATTCTGACGACTGAGACTGAAACTAAAACTGTGGGAGATAATTATCTAACCGATAGTCCTCAACCTGAACTAATAGGGGTCCAAACTGTAACCCCAATTGGAAGGGTGTTAGTACCGTGCCACAGGTAAAGACAACCTGAAGAGTAACCCTTGACTGGTAGGTTCCCTAAATAAGAATGGCGATACCCTTTACTGGTAGGTGTAGCACCTCATCAACCCTCAACTGGCAGGTGTGATGTCTTCACCTACGTTTGCTATGTAGTTCTGGAATGCATGAATTTTTTTTAAGGACCCTCCGCTGGTAGGTGAGGCCCCATCCTTGGGTTCACTCGGTGCTGAATCCTACTCCTAACTGAAGGATACTGAACAGTTATACTGGATTGAACTGGACTAAATTCACTGAGATTACTGAGTTTTCCTAAGTTTTGTAAGTGACTGAATATCTATTGAGTTCTGTAACGGACTGAGAGTACTACTGATCATAACATGACTAATACTATTCTGTGACTGACACTGGCTCTAGGTAAACAACTAAATTGTTGGGCATTAAATATCCCCAGGACTCAATAGCATGAAAAATAAAAAAAGCATCATCTTAAATAACATACAATGTTCATTTAGTCATAATTCATTCATAGAGACATTTCATCAAACACGTGTAATGCATTAACTTGTACATGGATGGGAAATATATGTTAGCATGATATAATGGAATTATTTCATTCTCATAGACAATTTATCAAACACATAAGAAGCATACTTGGTTCATTAAATCATAAACACTTAGGGTTAACATAGTTACAATAATCAACTTGCAAATTGAAGGGTTTATCATAAATATCATGTAATTAAACACATACTAGAATCAATTCTTAGAACTTATAATCTAAATCATGGATTAAAACTCAAAAAACATCATGAATATGAATTCAATATAATTCAAACATGAAAATCATAAATCTTGTATATTGAAAAAGTATTCTTGGGCTCCATGAAAAATAAAAATCCATGGATGAACATCTAACATACCTTAATTTGATAAGTTCTTGGAGAAATTCTTGGGATTGTCCTTGATTCTTGAACTAGGGTTTGTTTTCTTGAGAGAGAACTACCTTTTGGTTTTGAGGAAGAGTGAATAATGAAGGGTTTTACACATTTTAGGGATGAAATCCTACATCTGGGCAGAATAAAATCATGGGAAAGGACTGTTTTAACCCTGGGCACAACTTTAATTTTTTGTGAAATTTTCCTGGTTTGGACCCCTGGCACGACGCACCACTATCGCGCCAAGCCACTGGAAAAAATGACAACTAGAAAATTACATGGTGGCACGACGCGGTGGTATCTGTTGCCACTTTATTTGCGAAATGAAAGTGCACTGCGACGTGGTGGAATTACGTTGGCACACTAGAAATTGACAATTGTAAACTGGTTCTATGGTGCAATGCCAATATCGCGGAGCAAAATTAGAAATTGACAATTGTTATTCTAACACACTCCGTGATGTGCTATTTGCCTGAATGATGATGTTTAATGACTGAAACTTAAAATCGCCATAACTTCTTACCCAGTTGTCAAATTTAGGTGAATTTTATATCGTTGGTAAGCTAATTGAATTTCCTACTCAATGGCAGGCTCAAATCTAAAAATACTGAGTATTTCAAGCTCAACTCTAAAAATTACTGAGCATTTCAAAAATTTTATTCAGGATAACCCATGTACTGAGGGTTAATCTAGGCTAGGGAAATACGGGATATTACACCAGTTATATTGCTATTGGGTGATGCGACCCCATGGATTGAGTGGAAAACTATGATTGAGAAGGTCCTCTTGACATTGGAGGCCATGTTTTGGTGGTGCTGATTTGATACCCACTGCTTCAAATAATATATTGATGTGGGAGGGAACAACACTAGTTGCCTATTTGATGGCCAATTATGATGTTTATTTTGCTACTATTCTTTGGCTTGAGTTACATAACAAAGCCTTTGGTGAGCTAACTAATTTGCTATTTCCTTGCATGATTTAGAAGCTATATGATGAGGCTGAAGTATCTGAGATACTAGGTATTAATAAGAGGGTACCTATGATCATAACTGCATAAACAAGGACCATGAAAGGTCTAGTACCTCCAGGCACTTCTAAGATATCAAAATAGTGGGCAGCAGTACCATAGGCCTAGTCTGAGGGTCGTATAGTTTCTATAGAGCCTGATGAGGCACATACAGAAGATGCAGGTGTTGGTATTAACATACACAGATAGGAGAGCAGAAAAATACTCTAGATTTGAGTACACAGGGAGAGGTGACATAGGCTACTTTTTCTTTAACCCTGGCTTTCATCTCAGAGTCGATTGGTACATCTATAGAGCCTACTCACCCATCCACTAGTGCTCTTGTAGTAGGTATGATTACTATATCCAGTGAGTTTTTGCAGAGCTTAGTGGATAGCCAGAGGGCTACAACTACTCAGTTAGAGGTTTTTGAGAGCAAGATGACTACCCTTTTTGGGCAGATGAAATCAGGGGTTAGGACTAGATTTGAGTAGGCCAAGGCTAGATGGGAGGATACTCAAAAAGTTGCACTGTTAGAGTTGTGTACTAATTTTTAGACATGGGTTGATAAGCTAGAGAGACAGGTTACATCCAGATATACAAAGAGGTGCACCAGATCTAGTTCAAATAAGGAAGAATTTTAAGATACTACGAGCATAGGTACTCTCTCTTATAGTGAGTCGTGTAGTAGCTACTCTCTCGATTATACCCCCTGTGGTCTAAATATCACCTCTACATATGCTGTGATACTTAGATTTCTTTATGGAGAATGACTAGGAGTTCCTAATAGTTGGGACCAACAGAGGTCACTTAGATGACCCGCAAGATCCTGATATAAAAGAGGAGAAGGCCGTTAAAAAGGCCAGGCGTGTTTCTTTAAAGACTACATTCATCAATAGGCAGAGGCATGCATCTATTGTAGAGGGTGCATCCATTAGTAGTACACCACCACCATTGCCTCCACCAGCTAATATTCCTCCATCTAGTAATGATCTAGTTTTGGGTGCCTAGTACATCCCAGGTATGTTCTTACTTCCCTATGTTTTGTTTTTTTTAGCGCATTAAGGACAGTGCATAGTTTTTTAGTTAGGGGTGGGCATACCATACCACCGCAGGTTTTTATTGTCGTTCTTCTTTTCCTATCGGCCATGGTAAGGTTGTAGAACCAGCATGTCTAGGATAATTATATATCGTATTTTGTTTATTTTGTCTTGTGTTGTGTTTTTGTTTAATTAGGAGATGTTGAGTATTTAGGGCTGTAGTCATATTTTGACTAATTATTGATACCCCTCCAAAAATTTAAGTTTTTAGAACTATGTTGATATATATATGTTTGAAATTTTTGGATTTTGTTATGTCATTAGGATTAGGGACATGATAATCACTCTGAAAATTGTATGAACTGGATAGGTAGTAGTTGGCAATATTTAATCTGTGTTATGTGTGAGTGAGATACTACCTAGTTCCCTTTGTATGTTAAATTCAAAACTTGTCTTGTTAATCTTGCCTAGGTTGAATGATAGTTAGGAAAGGATCATAGGCCATTTTTTATTTTAGTTCACTTTTAGCCTAAATGACCATCCATGTGTGAATGATATCCCTTGATCTCCTAATGCCTTATAGGCCTATTTTTCTTGTTTTCATCATTCGCCTTCCCATTTGTATTGCAATTTACCTATTTTGGCCTAAGTCCTCCTTGGACATTGTGTACCTTAACTCAGGCAAAATTTCTAAGTTGAAGGTAGCTATCATAGGGGTGCGTAGTGTAAAATAGTTATGAAAAAAGGGTAAAATAAGAAGAAAAAGTTAGTAGTCCTGGCTGTGGTAGAAAAAGAAAAAAAAGAAAAAAATTATGAAAATTAGAAAAAGAAGAAATAAAAGACCACACCCAACCTGAATGTGCAATAAAGGAATAAAAGTGAGGAGTAAAAAAGAAATTGGCTAGTAAGTGAGACCCCAAAAGTTAGTGCAGTGTGAAGGAGGCTTAGTCACTTAATATATCCATATGTACCATACGGCTCCCCTAATCCTGTATTACAAGCCGAGTTAAGTCCTATAGTGATCTTAACTTGACTATTTTAATGCTAAGGCAAGGAAAATAAGGGCAAGCCTATGGTATTTGACATGCATTAACTGGAACTTATTTGTTGAGTGTGAGTGTCTCTTGATCGTCCCTGAATAGACATGCATTATTTTATCTGAGTGAGTGGGACATCTTTGTTGTGAGGGTACTTGAGTTATGTTGCTAGATATTTTCTTATTTTGCATAGTGTAATTTATATATATGAGTGGTTGTCTGTTGCTAATATAATTGACATATCTTAATCCCATTGTGTCATATTGTTGTGCTCTATTTTCATACACAGTTGGCTTTGAAAAGAGATATAGAATGGTATGTTATGATTTGACCTTAATGTGATGACTGACTTCCTCGAATAGCTTGGATTCTCCTAGTTAAGCATCATTTTTGTTTTGATGTGTTTTTGTTGCCTGAGGACATGCAAACATTCTAAGTTGGGGATGTTGATGTACTATAGAAATATAGCACTTTTGATGCTTAAAACAAGGCAAATATGCAAGTTTCTAAGGCCTTTTTGTTAGATATAATCTATTTTGGGTATGTTTTGCAGGAAATCATGTTTTAGATGCTAAGTTCATGAAAAAGGTAAAAAGGGTATTTTGGCTATGTTTGGAGAGATTATGGATGTTTGGGATGTTTTTTGGCTTGATCATGATCAATACATGTTCGAGAGTCAAAGAAGAATTGAAAATCTGACTCCCAGCACCGACTAAGTCAACCTACAGACTGCATGTAGACCTACGGACCGCATGTAGACAAAGCAGGTGCCAAAAATCCAAAATCTTGAGAGCTGACTTACAGGACTTTTTCCATCCATAACTTGCAGTTTGTACCTGTGCCCTATGCCAGATCGCAGGTTCTACATGTATTTGTGCCAGGCTGCAGGTACAGTGATACTGGTCAAAAGGGCATCATATACATCATTGAAAGCCAACACATAAAGACTCAAGATCGGGGCTTGCCTATTGATACCTAACTCAAAGAGAACAAGGTTCAGGCATGGAGACTACTCTAGTTACACTCCAAGGTAGCCCCTCATTAAGGTCCTTTTGGTCATTTCCATGGAGCAAAGAGGCACCTATGGAGTGTAACCACTCATTAAGGACCTTTTAGTCATTTTACTATGTAATAGTTAGCCTTAATCTTTAAATAGCTTTCTTTAGGTTATTTTCCAGAAACTTTGAACATATTTTTTAGAATACTCCTTGAGTGTCTAAACAAGTGTGGAATCACTTAAAAAGTGTGGATTTACTTATGGTCAAACGTGGATTCATTTGGCATGGTTACCCGTTTAGAAACGGAGGTTGCTTGGGGATTCCTTGTATGAATCCTTGGGTCTAAATGTTTGATACATATTTTGGTTCTTAGTATTAGTGCATTTGTATGTCAAGTTATCTCTATCTATCCTTTCATTATTATTGTTTGTTTATCTTGTTATCTTATTCCTTAGTTTGATTGTTGGCCGGTTTTCATGTGTTCATGGTAGGTTTTGTATCATTTGTTATCAAGAGAAAGGCTTGATTTTGTTCCAACAAAATCATTATTGGGATTATTGCCTAGAAAATCCAAAATTCTCACAAAAATAGTGTTCTTGTTAGTGTGTCTTGGCCGAAACTATAGTTGTTCTTGTTGTGGTGTCTTGGCCAAAAGTTTGACCTTAGATCTAGGAGTCTTTTGTGTGCATTTTTTGTTTCTAGTGTTAGGTTCTTTTTCACCAACACTACTTGAGTCTAGATCTGAATCTTGAGCTTATAAAAAAATATGTTGTTGAAGATTGGTGGCTTAAAATATTTTGTTGATGTTGTTGTTGAATATTGGAGCTTTAATATGTGTTGTTGATAGTTTGGAGTTCCAACATGAACCTTAGAACTCCAAGATTCAAAGTTGTGTTCTTGGTGTTCTTCAACATCTTCATATCTTGTTGAAGAGAAGGTGGTTTGTTTGATCTAAAATCAAAGAAGAAAGAAGATGTGGCCTTGTTGGTCTTGAAACATATTTCAAGACTATTACAAAAGAAAAAAGGGGGCCAACAGAGTTTCAAAGAGTTTTATTACTAAAAGAGAGAAAGGGGTTTTCCCAAGACCTACAAAAGAGGAAAAGGGGACAAAAGCTTCAAAAGATGTTTTGCCAAAAGGGTGAAAGAAAAGTCAAGCCTTTCTTAACATTGAAAACACTCCAAGTCTTGATGTTTCCCTCCCAAAACCGTACACTCTTCCAATTGAACATTGATCAATACAAATTGAAAATAAGAAAAAAAATTCTCAAGACTTTCAACAATTTTGAACAACCAATGAGAAGCTACCACGTCATCAACAAAAGTGCTTAAGCTCAAAATTTTAGATTCTAAGTTTCTTTTCTTTGTTTCTTTGGTTGCATTGTTTGATTCTAATACTAATTAGCAACTAGTAATCATCTACTAGAGTGTGAATTAGTTGTTTGAGTCCATTTTTTTTGTATTACCTTTCTTTGTGTGCTTTTATCTTTTGTAATTCATTGTAGTTTCTTGATTCAAGTCCGTACATATTTTCCTTGAGTCGTTTCAAACAATAATCTATTCCAACCTTAAGCAACAATTGGAACCAAATAACCTTATTGGATTATAAATGTGATACCAACACTTACAACTCCAATTGAGTGATATTTCAAAGGTGTGAGCTTGAGAGATTGTGAGGTTGATTTACTAACTTATTTTCTATTTTTGTTGTTTTGTTTAGTAGGTTTTGGTAGTTAAAATGGCAGATCAAGGTGAAATATTGGGCTAGATCTTTCATGGAAAATCTTGTCAATACCATGGATAGCCAATTGGGATAACTTGAATGTAGAATGGATAAAAGGATGGAAGGGATGGAAATTTCTCTTTGCAAGAAGTTGGATCACTTGATAGAGCACCCAACCCTTCCTAACCAAGTTGAGGTTATAAGGTAAGAGCAAGCTAAGAATGGGGAGAAGAACTTAGCTCAAGTAGGAGTATTGTGTACGGTTGTTGAGCCAAGGTTTGAACTGAATGAGGGTGACAAGTAACACCTAGTTGTGGAACTTGTCAAACCTAAACCATTGTTACATACTAACCATGGACTAGCATTTTTCCTAGTACCAATACTTCTCTAGTGCAGATTCAATAGCTAATGCTTCCAAAGGAGGACTTAAAGAAGACCTCTCATGAGCATAAGTTTGAAGGCCTGGATGAGTTCTTATTCAAGGATTCCAAGGTTGATGAAGACTTGACTCAAAAGAGGAACCTAACCAAACTCCTATGGACAATAGGTACTTGGTACCAAGGAGTGAAGCATATAACCCCATGGATTGAGGAAGGAGTTCCCTACCAAAGGAATTCCTACAAAGGGGTAAAAGGACCAAACCTATTGCTTCCAAGGTATGTACCTACCCCCTCCTATTCCTAGTGATCCTTGGAGATATGGTGATATTTTCCTAATATTGAATAGACCCTTGAAGTTGATTGAAAACATGTTGCACCATAGTAGTATTGGTGTCTTCATGAATCCTATATGGTGTTTGCCTTTGGTGCTTGAATTGTGTGGGCCTTACAATCTTAATACCCAATCTATTTGTCGTTTAGGGAAGAGTCCTTGGTGGGTGATTGACCTACATTTTTGGTTTCCTAATTCTTTTCACTTGTGTGGTTGGACAAGTTGAACTAATGGGAAGGACTCTTAAGAGCATACTAAGTGCCATGAAAAGAAGTCACCCAACTTCTTGGGTATACACTTTGTCTTGGAGTGATTCGGTTCTCATAGATTCTCTAGTTCCTCTAATAGCATGATTCCTTGGGTGAATGTACTTCTTGAGGGAAGTTGCTTGAAGAGAAAAGATGTAATGCGCTTCAAATATCTTGTCTCGTCTTATTGTGAACTCATGTTTGAGGGTAATGTTGATGAGAATGGTGCCCTTAACTCTTTTCTTTTCTATCTTTTTCCTTATGAAGATAACTTGAATGTGCATAGAATGTAAGATCTTTATATTTTGGATGGAAATTCTAATTGTTGTTCCAAGAAGAGTCTATGGATTCCACTTGATAAACAACTCTTTCTTTGTCACACTTATATGGATAGACAAGTTATTTCTTTCATGAAAAGGTGTTAGGGTTTTTGTGATTGGAATGCCTATGGTATGATTGATTATGCTAATCTTTACCCTCATGCCATAAGGAAAGTGTGTTTGCTTGTATCTCCTACTATTTTACAAGGTTTGGATTTGAGGTTGAATCCTTTTCAAGAAGGGGAGGATGATACGAGTCAAAGGGGCATCATAGACATCATTGGAAGCCAACAGATGAAAACTCAAGCTCAGGGCTTGCCTATTGATACCTAACTAGAAGAGAACAAGGTTGAAGCATAGAGAAGACTTAAGTTACATTCTAAGGCAGCCCCTCATTAAGGGACTTTTGGTCATTTACTTGGAGAAAAGAGGCATCTATGGAGTGTAACCACTCATTAAGGGCCTTTTGGTAATTTTACTATGTAATAGTTAGCCTAAGTCTTTAAATAGCTTTCTTTAGGTAATTTTCCAGAAACTTTGAACATAATTTTTAGAATACTCTTTGAGTGCCTAAACAAGTGTGGAATCACTTAAAAAGTGTGGATTTACTTGTGGTCAAACGTAGATTTGTTTGGTTACTCATTTAGAAACGGTGGTTGCTTGGGGATTCTGGTTCCCTTGAGGTCTCCGTAAGAACTTGGTGTTCCTTATATGAATCTTTGGGTCTTAATGTTTGATATATATTTTGGTTCTTAGTATTTGTGCATTTATATGTCGAGTTCTCTATCTATCCTTTCATTATTGTTGTTTGTTCATCTTGTTATCTTATTCCTTAGTTTGGTTGTTGGCTGGTTTTTGTGTGTTCATAGTAGGTTTTGTATCATATAGAGAGCAGGTGGCCATCGATCCATTTTTCTCCTATTTCATTCGAGCTTCTTTTGGGGTTTTCTCAGGTACTATAAATACCCCTTATGTACTTTTTAGTAGGAGTTATGGACTTTTGACACTCAGAAATATATTTTGATTCCAAGATCCATCTTTGATCTTGGAATTCTTTTGTATTGACTTTGATTGATTTATTCAGTTACGGTTATGGGTTTTTGTTCATCTTATCATTGTGATTTCATCTATGCTTTCTATTATGAATGTTATTGATTTCTTCACAATCATGAACGGCTAAAACCCATAGCTAGGGTTGTGGAAACCCTGGCAAATTGAAAAAGTAGAGGAAGTATGATTGTGGACCTGAACTGATACCAATGGCACGCATTTCTTTATCATCGTTATGATTGATTTCTTAATGGGTGCACACATTAGGATCCCGGCTAAATATTGTTACATACTCCAAATGAGGAGAAGTGACTAGGAAAAGATAAATATAATAGTAATTTAGAGCTTAACTGTCGATCCACTCTTCTAGGTTCTATCTATATAAGATGGTTACATTTCATCTAATAACTAGAGACTCAAAAGGTACTAGTTAACTTGGAGTAAGATAAGGGTTAGTAGAGCGACACCCTAAGAATCAAAAGGTAAAAGGAGAAATCCTTCTACTTGTCTAAAAGACTATAGAAGGTACATAACTTATCGATTCTACATGCAAGGTATTGGATTGGTTCGACAACACATGATAAGCCTACCGAGTTGAGAAGCCATGGGGAAAAAATCCTAGTGTTCGCCTACGAATGATTTCAACCAAGTTAATACGTTTCTTTGCTCAAGAATACCACAAACAAAACCCCCCACTTACTTTTATTGTTCTGCCCATTGACTACAACTACTGAGTCCTACAAAGTCACATGTTCCCTTGGGATTTGACCCCTACCTTAGTTGGGTTACTATAGCTTGACAGCGACCGTACCATCATCTAAAAAGAGGTGTTACTTGGATTTCATGAATTGTAAAAACCAAAATCCACTAAACAATAACGATGAGAAGAAGTCCATAGCATGAAATATAATCTTTCAGAGTATGGAAGCTCACTACTTCATTCTGACTCAAAGTTGTCCCTGAATCTAAGTCATTGAGCAAAAGGAATGGTAGTATGGCCGGTTCCTGTATTGTGGGGATAGAGTGCCCAATGACGATTAGCGGAGTGAACACTAGCATGTACTCAGGGATAAGATAAAATAATGCTAGTAATTCGAAACTAAATCAATTAACCATATGCAATCACACACACACACACACACACACATATATATATATCCTACCGGGATAAGGAACAAGGTTTAGCATGCATTTAAAACCTTTACCTGGGTTATGTAGCTTTGCCGTTCTAAAACTACCAACGGGCTATATGGGTTCAGATCTCCCTGATGAAAGGGCCCTAGTATGTGTTAGCCGCCCGACCAGAGAAAAAAACCTTAGATGATTAGTACATCTCCCAAAATATAAAGTGTGACATCATGCACATGATCACCATGACCAAACCTCACATCAGCAAATATGAGTTTCTATTATTGGTCCCTCATTGACCTTCCCCTTCCATGACTTTGTTACACACACGCCTTTAAGACCATATTAAACCCATTTACACATTCCAACCATTTACCAAGGAGTATTTTAATTAGGCATTAACCACTGGTATCGTCATACCAAAATTAAAGCTTGCAAGTCTACCCTTTTATGCCATACCAAGATCATTAAACCAAGTTTACTCCAAAGTTTCCAATTAAACATAAACCATGGCCACCAAGGCCTTTCCAAATCATTTAAAATCAACCAGACTAGTTCAGGTTCCATTACCATTTATGCAATGCAAAGATTTCAAGAGTAGTCAAATTATGTGACAAAATCATTCTCATTGGTATTTTAACAAATAGGTTGAGGTCACAAAAGTTTCAAAACAATAACCAAGCAATTTGGGGAATCCATAATACCCCGAAATGCATTTACCATTAACATGTATCCCACAATGTCAAAATCATATTAAAAGCATGAAAGAAAACATAATTAAACCGTCAGAAACTTCGTTCAACCATGAACATCCAAAACCCACAACCATTATTTCAAACCATAACAATATCATGAAAATCATACATTAAAACACATGATCTTTGTATAATACCAATAAGGGAGGAGTAACATGCCTTAGGCACCAAGGAAGACGAAGTGAAACCACCCTTGAAAGCCTTAATTGATTATCTTGAAGAAACCCTAGCCTCTTGCTTAAATAAAGAGTTTGAGAGATTTTTATGAGTGTTTGATTAAGAATAATAGGTTAATAAAGTCCCAAAAGGTGTTTTATTTTATTGTATCAAAGGAGTTAAAAAGGGAAATGTCCAAAATACACCCAACTTAAAACTGTAAAAATGCCACATGTGGTTACGAGTCGATCCTGTGACTCATGACCACAACATATGACTCATACCATTGAGTCGTCACTAATACAGTGAGTTAGACACTCATACACTGTCCACCACATGACTCCCTAACCCCCCACTCATGACCAGACCATACGACTTGTATGGTCCTAGTCGTACCCACGATAGAATCCAAAGGGATTGACACTGGACAACATACAACTTGTCACAACGAATCGTAACCTATCCTCATGGCTCTTAGTGAGCCACTCGTACTCAAAGCCAATTAAAGTTACTAAGTTTCTGATTTGATGAAGGATCGTCCTAACGACCCACCACTATACGTAATAACCCATACCACCAAACCATAACCACAACAGATACCCAATTGCCATCACTGTACACCTTATGAGTTGGGTCACCTGAACCGTACTCACATCGTACAACTCGTATGATGAGTCATTACAAGGAAAGTGAGCTCAAAGCTCAAAAAATTTCCAAGGGCCAAAACCCAGGGTGTTTCAATTCTCCCCCACTTGGATCATTCGTCCTCAAATGATGGGACAAGGTAGTACAAGCATGATTTGGACTCCACATGCCTCTACTCTTACCTTTAACTAAGTTAGAAAAAAGGATGCCAAGAAACTTAATCTTTCCTTTAACTAAGTCAAAAACAAAGATGTTAAGAAAAACACATACCTTGTGCACGAATTTTTGGAACAGAAAATAGGAATGTATATTTGAACTTCATGTCTTCTTCAGCTTCCTAAGTAGCCTTTTCGACCTTGTGGTTCCTCCATAGAACTTTTACCGAGTCCACGTCCTTGGTCGACAACCGATGAACCTACCAATCTAAGATCTCAACCAGGATCTCCTCATAAGATATGGAATCCAAAATACCAATATCCTTGATAGGCACAGTTTGCAATGGATCACCTATCACTTTCTCAACATAAAAACATGGAATACCAAGTGAATAGATCTCAAACTGGAAGGAAACTCCAACTCATATGCAACATTGTCAATCCTTTTCAAAACCAAGTACGGACCAACATACCTGGGACTAAGCTTTCCCTTCTTCCCAAACCGCATCACTCCCTTTATGGAAGATACCTTCAAGAACCCCCTATCCCTAACCTCAAACTCAAACTTCCTTTGACTCATATCCTCATAGGACTTTTGGTGACTTTGGGTAGCCTTAAGTCTATCCTAAATCACTTTCACCTTAGTGTCTTGATGAATCTAATCCAGGCCAAACATCCCCACCTCACTAACCTCGAACCCCCCAATAGGAGATCTACACTTTCTACTATACAACACCTCAAACGGAGCCATTCTAATGCTAAAGTGCTAGCTATTATTATAAGCAAACTCTATAAGAGGCAAATGCTCAACCCAACTACCACCATAGTCAATCACACAAGTTCTACGCATATCTTCCAACGTCTAAATAGTCTTTTCTACTTGCCCATACGACTGTGGGTGAAAAGTTGTACTAAGACTACCTTGGTCCCTAAACCATTCTAAAATAACTGCTAAAAGTAAAATGAAAACTACATACCGTGATCTGATATGATAGAAATAGGTACCCTATATAACTTCACAATCACTTGGAGATACATCCTTGCATAATCCTCAATCGAGAAATTGGTCCTCATAGGCAAGAAATAAGCAGACTTTGTCATCCTATCCATGATGACCCAAATCAAATCAAACTGATTCTGAGACCGAGGAAGACTGATAACGAAATGCATGTTGATTACTTCCCATTTTCATACAGGTAGCTTAATTTCTTGATAGAATCCTCTGGCCCTCATGTGCTCAACTTTTACTTATTGTCATACCATGAGCTTAGCCACAAAACTATCCATATCCAGCTTTATATTTTTCCACCAATACATCTCTTTAAGATGATGATACATTTTTATAGAACCAGGATGAATAACATAACGCGACTCATGTGCCTCAGCTAAGATCCTCTCTTGCAACCCATCTATATCAGGAACACATAACCTTCCTTGGTACCACAAGGTACCGTCACCACTAATCTCAAAGGCTATCACCTTTTACCCACCTACATCACCCTTGATCCTTATCAAGACGGGATCCAGCACTCATTTCTCCTTTATCTTTGCACCTAGAGACAACTGGCTACCTCCTTTACAAACACACCATCGTCCTTAGAGTCTAAGAGGCAAACTCCAAGATTAGCCAAATGGTGAATATCCTTCACCAACTCCTACTTCTCCTTTTCCACATGAGCTAGACTCCCCATAGATAACCTACTAAAAGCATCAGCAACCATGTTAGCTTTACCTAAGTGGTAATAAAGATTCATGTCATAATCCTTGAGAAGCTCAAGCCATCTTATTTTCTTAAGGTTCAGCTTTTTTGAGTAAACACTTATTACAGGCTCTTATGATTTGAAAATTTATCAACATACACTCCATACAAATAGTGATGCTAGATTTTTAATGTAAATATCATAGACAAAAGCTCCAAGTCATGAGTTAGATAATGCTTCTCATTTGAATAATCTAGAGGCGCAAGCTATAACCTTGCCACGCTGCATCAAGACTCAACTAAGCCCCACACGAGATGTGTCACAATAGACCACAAATCCATCTGTACCTTCAGGCAAAGTCAAAATCAAATCCTAAGTTAGCTTATCCTTCGGCTTATCAAAGCTACCCTCACAAGCATCTTACCATAAAAACTTTACCTTTTTCTAAGTTAGCTTAGTCAATGGTACAGCTATAGAAAAAAAAACTTTCCACAAACCTTCTATAGTAATCAGCTAAACCCAAAAAGATTTGTGGGTCTATGCCATTTCTTCACCACTACAACTCTCTGCAGATCCACCATTATCCCTTCACTAGAAATGACACGACCCAGAAAAGTGCCAGCGTTTAAAAAGAATTCACATTTAGAAAATTCAGCATACAATTATTGCTCCTTCAGGGTCTGGAATACAATGTGAAGGTGATCAGCGTGATCCACCTCACTCTTAAAGTACACCAAAATATCTTCTATGAACACAATGATGAACAAATCCAGAAATAGTCGAAAACTCTATTAATTAATTCCATAAATGTCGTCAGGGCATTAGTCGACCCAAAAAACATAACCAAAAACTCAAAATGCCCATACTAATATACAAACCACACTATGAGAACACTAAAATCAGTGAAGAACCAAACTAACAAAATTTTAACAAGATGAACAACAAGCAATAACAAAAGATTGACAGATAGTGAGACATAGATTATTACAAGAAATAGGAACTAAAGTGTGTATCAAACACTAAAACTCCTAAATACTCATAATAGCAACACCACACTCTTACGAAGACCTCAAAGGAACTGAAATCCCCAAGCAACCCTCATTTCTAAATAGGTAACAACACCAAACTAATCCATATTTGGCCATACGTGAATCCACACTTACATAAACACTCTCTAAGAGATGTCTCTCAAAAGTATATTCAAAGTTACTGAAAATGAACTAAGAAAATATATTTAAAGTCTTTTCCTAAACTTATTACATAGTAAAAAACCAAAAGGCCCTTAATGATGCTTTACACTCCATATGCGCCCCTTTTCTCCATGGTAATGACAAAAAGGCCCGTATGAGGAGGCGGTCTTGGAGTGTAACTTGTGCTCTTGTCCATGCTTCACAGTTATGCTCTCGGCTAAGCATTAAATGTAAGCCCCAAGCTTGAGTCATTTTTATGGATCGGCCTCCAATGTTGTCGTCGAAAGCCATGATGCCCCTTAGACTCTTATTATCCTCCCTTTCTTGAAAAGGATTCGGCCTCCAATATGAACCTTGCAAAATAGTAGGAGACACAAGAAAGCACACTCTTCTCATGACATGAGGGTTAAGGTTAGCACAATCAATCATACCATAGGCATTTCAATCACCAAAACTCGAACACCCTTCTAAAGAAGAAATAACTTGTCTATCCATATATGTGTGACAAGAAATAAGAGACGAGTTGTTTATCAAGTGAAATCCCTAGACTCTTCTCGGAATAACAATTATACTTGCCATCCAAAATAGAAATATCATACACTCTATGCACATTCAAGTCATCATCATAAGCAAAAAGATAGAAAAGAAAAGAGTTAAGGGTACCATTCTTTTCAAATTACCCCCAAACACGAGTTCAAAATAAGATGAGACAAGACATTTAAAGAACATTACATCTTTTCTCTAGAAGCAATATCCCTCAAGTAGTGAATTCACCAATGGAATCATGTTATTAAAGTAATTAGAGAATCCATGGAAAACCAAAATACTCCAAGCCAAAGGGTATACCGAAGAAGTTGGATGACTTCTTTTCATGGCACTTAGCATGCTCCTAAGAGTCCTTCCTATTAGTTCAACTTGTCCAACCACAAAAGTGTGACAAGGATTAGGAAACCAAAGTTGTATGTCAAGCACACAATAAGGGCTCTTCACGAAGCAACAAATAGATTAGGCATTAAGACTGTAAGCCCCACACAATTCAAGAACCAAAGTCAAACACCATAAAGGATTCATGAAGACACTAATACAACCATGGTGCAGCATAATTTCAATCATCCTCAAGGGTCTATTCAATATAAGGAAAATATTATTATGTCTCCAAGGATCACCAAGAATAGGAGGAGGTAGGTACATACCTTGGAAACAACGCCTTGAGTTTGTTCTCTTATCCTCTATAGGTGCTTTACTTTTCTTCTATGCATTGACATGGACCAATAGATTTGATCTTTTTGCCTCTTTGTAGGAATTCCTTTGGTAGGGAACTCCTTCCTTCAATCCATGGGGTTATATGCTTCACTCCTTGGCACAAATTATTCATTAGACCATACAAGTTTGGTTAGGTTCCTCTTTTGAGTCAAGTCTTCATCAACCTTGGAGTCCTTGAATAAGAACTCATCTAGGCCTTCAAACTTATGCTCATGAGAGGTCTTCTTTAGGTCCTCATTTGGAAGCATTATCTTATGTACCTGTACGAGAGAAGTATTGGTACTAGGCGAAATGCTAGTTCCATGGTTAGTATGTAACAAAGGATTAGGTTTGACAAGTTCCACAACTAGTTGTTCCTTGTCACCCTCACTCGATTCATCCCTCAGCTCAATAATCTCTCACAACCCTCCTTCTTGAGATAAGTTATTCTCCCCAATCTTATCTTTCATTCTTTCTATTATTCTTTTCATTCTTTTTTCAAGAGATTCACATCGTCTGATAACATCGTATTTCACACTCATTATGGACGCTATCAAATCTTTCATGGTTACCTTTCTTAAAGCTCTTGGGATGCCTTTACCCCAAGCCATGGTACCTAAAAAAATAAATGCTAAACAAAACAAAAACAACAAGTTAAGGTTAGAAAAATCAGCCTCACAACCTCTCAAGCTCACACCTTTGAAATGTCACTCAATTGGCATTACAAGTATTGGTATCTCATTTATACTCCAATGAGGTTACTTAGTTCCATTACGGTTTGAGGTCGGAATAGATTCTTTTGTTTAAATGACTCAAAGAAAAAATGTACGAACTTGAATCAAGAAACTACAATGATTTACAAAAAGATAAGAGCACACAAAGAAAGGTAACACCAAAAAATGGACTTAAACAACTAATTCACAACCTAGTACATGATTACTAGTTGCTAATTAGTATTAGAATCAAGAAATGCAACCAAAGAAACAAAGAAAAGAAACTTAGAATCTAAAATTTTGAGCTTAAGCAATTTTGTGTAGGGTGATGATGTGGCAGCCTGGGTTGTTGAAAATTGTTGAAAGTTGAAAAAAATTTCTTGCCTTCAATTTGGATTGATCAATATTCAATTGGAAGAGTGCATTTTTTGTTTTGGGATGGAAATAGCAAGACTTTGAGGCTTTTCAATGCTCAAAAAGGCTTGACTTTTCTTTCACCTTTTTGGCAAAACACCTTTTGAAACCTTTGTCCCTATTTCCTCATTTGTAGGTCTTGAGAAGACCTCTTTCTCTCTTTTGGTAATAAGACCTTTTGAAAGTCTTTTGGCCCCCTTTCTTCTTTTGTGATTGTCTTGGAATATGTTTCAAGACTAACAAGACTACACCTTCTTTCTTCTTTGATTTTAGATCAAACAAACCACTTTTTCTTCAATAAGATATGAAGATGGTGAAGAACACCAAGAATACAACTTTTGAATCTTGGGGTTCTAAGGTTCATGCTAGACCCTACAACATCAACAACACATGTTCAACCTTAAATCTTCAACAACAAACATTGACTATACATTTTCAAGCCAGTAATCTTCAACAACAACATCAACAAAACGTTTTTCAAGCTCAAAATTTTGATGTAGACTCAAATAGTGTTAGTGAAGAAAAAACCTAACCCTAGAAACAATCAAAACACACAAAAGACTCCTAGATCTAATTTCAAACTTTTGGTCAAGGAACATAAATAAGAACAACAATTTCGGCCAAGGTACAAAACAAGAACAACTATTTTTATGTGATTTTTGGATTTTCTAGGCAACAATCGCAATTGATACTAAATGATACAAACCACACTATAAGAACACTAAAATCAGAGAACAAACAAACAAGATGATAACAAATTGAACAACAAGCAATAACAAAAGATAGATAGATAGTGAGACATAGATTATTAGAAGAAATAGGAACTAAAGTGTGTATCAAACACTAAAACCCCTAAATACTCACAATAACAACACCACACTCTTACAAAGACCTCAAGGGAATTGGAATCCCCAAGCAACCCTCATTTTTAAATGGTTAACCAACACCAAACGAATCCACGTTCGGTCACAAGTGAATCCACACTTGTCACAAGTGAATCCACACTTGTATAAACACTCTCTAAGAGATGTCTCTAAAAAATATATTCAAAGTTGTTGAAAAATGAACTAAGAAAAGCTATTTAAAGTCTTTTCCTAAACTTATTACATAGTAAAAGACCAAAAGGCCCTTAATAGGCTTACACTCCATTGGCTCCCCTTTTTTCTATGGTAATGACAAAAAGGTCCTTATGGAGGTGGTCTTGGAGTGTAACTTGTCCTCTTGTCCATGCTTCATACTTGTACTCTCGGCTAGGCATCAAAGTTAAGCCCCAAGCTTGAATTGTCTTTATGAATCGGCCTCTAATATTGTTGTTGAAAGCTATGATTCCCCTTAGACTCATATCAAATACCAAGTACAAAAAGCTATCTTAAGGATATCCACCCCCTAATATTTAACTGATGATACCTTATTTAACTAATGGTCGTTAATACAAATTCGAATGGAGCCATCCTTCTTTTGCACGAACAAAACAGGTGCACCCCACGAGGACACACTAGGATAGATGAAACCCTTTTCTATAAGATCCTTTAGTTGCTACTTAAGCTCATTCAACTAGCTGGAGCCTGAACTCAATCTCCCTATTAAGAGGGATGTAAAGAAGGTCATCAGGGAAGACTCTAGAAATTCATTCACCATCAGGATGGAATGCAAGGAAGGACTCTGTGAGTTAGAATCTTTAACCCGAACCAGATGATAGAGACACCCATTGGAGATTAATCTCTGAGCTCTAAGATACATTATAAACTTCTTCTTAGGATCTAGGGAACCACCCTCCCACTCAATAACTGGCTCATTAAGGAATTTAAAGACAACTTTACTAGTTTAACAGTCTAGAGAAGCATAGCATGATTACAACCGATCCATCCTTAAGATGGCATAAAAATAAACCATGTCTAATTCAAACAGATCCACTAGTCTCTCGACCACCCAGAGATACCACACAACCCCTATAGACTCTTCTCGCTATCACAGAGTCACCCACTAAGGTAGAAATAAAAAGGGTTCAAAACACACTCGAGACTAAATTCAAAATTCACAACAGGAACCTTGTTTGCCATCGAAACAACCTTGGCCACTAGAAAGCTTCTAACCATGGGCTTTGGCTGACCATAGTTGAAGTAATTATCCTTTCCATCATCACAATAACCCCAACACAATCGGCTATAAAATCTACAAGGAGGATATGATAGAGCTGACTCAGCCTCGCTGCTAGAGATAGGGCACTCTGTGCCCTATAGTTGTCGCCACCTTAGAAATGCCTGTCGCCCAATGGCTTTGGGAAGGGAGCACTAGCCGTCAAGTAAGACCAAAAATTGCCCCATTTTTTTTGGGTTAATTCTGACCATCCTTGGCTCTCTATTGTTGGCCACTACCCTGCTAAAAAAACTAAAATGTCTGCTTTGCCTCTTCCTTATCCCAATGTAATATCCCGAGAAATTTTTCATTGAAATTTTAGGCATAAACGTGTTGGGTTCTATCTTTTAGAATGAATTATAAATTTTCCATATGGAATGTCTTAGATTATGACCCACCATTACGTAGAGTATCGAATAAGATTTCCAACAATATATGGATCATCCAAAACGGACACTCGAGCGATGAGTTATGAACATTTCGATCAAACTGTGAATAGTAGTGAACAGTAAAACGTGCAGGAAAAAGTACCGAGGCCTGGCGTATTTTTGCTCCAAATTCAAACAATCATAACTCCTTGTACACAATGATCTGGGTGAGATACTATATATCAACGAAAAGATATGAGAGTCCTCTTTCTAATGAAATTAGTTTCATCCAATTTGAATATCATAGTAAAACATTATGGTTGATCTACTTCAGACTATCAAAACAGTCCACCAAAGGACAGATTCAAGAATTATTTGATTTTTAGGGTCATTTTGGTCATTCCCCCTCACCCAAAATCCATCCAAACCCTATATTAAAGCTTATTAGAAGCATTATATGTTATATTTCATTAAGTTCCATCAAAAAGAAAACCCTAAGCTCCTAAATCTAACTTCAAGAACATCCAAATTTCACCATTAATTTTGCAAATTTATTTAAGATTCCAAGTTCCTAGTTCAAGAACTCCAAGACCTATCATTCAAAGGCACAATTAACATCTCAAAAATGAGTATTGATCTAAAGTTCATCATTCAAGGTATGTGGGGTTTTTCAACAAGAACTCTCTTTCGTTCTTGTGCCCAAAAGTAATTTTCTTTACAAAGACATAATTTTTATTTGATTTTTATGAATTTAAAGCATTAACCCATATATTATGATGATTATTATAAAATCTTGATGTTTATGATTTTGAAAGATGAATTTACATGTATGGAGATATAAAGCATGAATCTTGAATGATATTGATCATGATTTTGATATTTGGGTCGTGAATCCCCATTAAAAATTGTGTCTTTTTGAGAAAGTGTGTGCTATAAGCATGTTGATGTTGAATATTTGAGATATTTTGAATGATTTGACCTTTTGGTCTTAATGGAGTTGTTTTGAACTCGAGTGTGAAAGAAATACACAACGTGCTTGATTTTGATAGATGGGAAGCATGATGGCTCCCGATGTATATTTATATATTACTGAAATTGTTTTGTTATGGATTGTCTTTAAAATGATCTAAGCTAAGTTCGAGAGAAATCTTTAGCACTGAGTGGGAGGTATAAAGCGACCTTACTTCCTTAGAACTACGTGCCCCCGTAGGAGTGAGCCTGAGGCTGATTTATATAGTGATCACTAGTTTGTGTGGATTTGATATCGATAGTCCTACTCCGATGGCAAGGATAGGACGGGTCTCCCCAACATGGGTTGTACGTTGGACTCCATGTAGCTCACATGGTTTATGTCGGTTATAGGATCTCCCTGTGTGTGTGTGTTTCCTTGTGTCTATGGTGAATAGTGAAGTGATTTGAAAGTGGAATTGTGAAAGTTATTCTTTCGAAAGATTTAAATGATATTTACATTATGAGAATTGATATTCTTGATGAACTGAAAGTGATTGACAAATTATATAATGACTCACATGTGTTATTGTACTTATTTCATCCTCTCATGATTATGATGATTTTCTTCGGGCTATGTGAGTTTTTCATACATCCTGCATATTTCTTATAAATATTTATGATGATGATGTTTATACAACTACAGACACCCCCATATACTCGGTCCCTTTCCATGGTACTGACCCACATCTTCAAATGTGGGCTATATTTTCTCAGAATGTAGGTTCAGTTGCTCAATTCCAGGTTCGACAGTGATTCTTCGGGCACACTATTCTACATCCTCTGTTATGGTGGGTCCTCATGTTCTGAGGATGTGATGTCTGATGTTGGTTTTACGGAATTGTTTACATCTGATAACTGAGTATGAGTCAGTTGGGGCATGTCTCAATGGCTCTCTGGTTTTATTAATTTTCTTAGAGGCTTGTCAGACTAGTATAGATGTTGGGAGTTGACTAATAAGTTGTATTTAGTTATCTTTCTGAAATTCTTTTATTCTTGGATGATGATTACTCTGTTGATATTTAAGGGTTATTTATGGAAACCCCATTGATTTGTGTTTGAACTGAATGAAAATGGCTTAATATAGGTTCAGGTGCTCAATTTTAGGTTCGACAATGATTCTTCGGGCACATTGTTTTACATCCTCTATTGTGGTAGGTCCTTATGTTCCAAGAACATGATGTCTGATGTTGGTTTTATGGAATTGTTTATATTTGATAATTGAGTATGAGTCAGTTGGGGCATGTCTCAATGGCTCGCTTGTTTTATTTATTTTCTTATAGGCTTGTCAGACTAGTATAGATGTTGGGAGTTGACTAATAAGTTATATTTTACTATCTTTTAGAAATTCTTTTATTCTTGGATGATGATTACTCTATTGATATTTGAGGGTTATTTATGGAAACCCTATTGATTTGTGTTGAACAGAATGAAAATTTCTCAAAGGGTTAATAACCTCAACCCACTGACCCATTGAATAAAAATGTGTCTCATACTGAATTTTGGGCAGCCTTTCAGGTGCTGGCCCAAGCTGTTACTGCAAATGTTCAGGACATCCCGGCCCCAGCTCCATAGCAGTAGGGAGGTGATTCAACTGTTGTCAGGATCCATGACTTTATGTGGATGAATTCACCAGAATTCTATGGGTCCAAGTCTGATGAGGATCCATAATTATTTTTAGAAGAGGTGTGGAAGATTACTCAGGTGATGCATGTATCTGAGGAACATAGTGTAGAGTTGGCTGCGTATAGATTGAAAGACCTTGCTTATGACTGGGTTGCTGCTTGGAGGAAAGGTAGAGGTGAGGGAGTTGTCCCTACAACTTGGCAAGAGTTCCAGGATACATTCCTGGATAAGTTTTTCCCTTTGGAGATGAGGGAGGCGAAGGTAGACGAGTTTATCAACCTGCAATAGGGCTCTATGACTGTTAGGGAGTACTTTCTAAAGTTTAATTAGTTGGCCAAGTATGCTCCTGACTTAGTGGCTGATAATCAGGCTAGTACGAGTAAGTTTGTGATTGGAGTGTCTAGTTATATGGTTAAGGAGTGTAGGTCTGCTATGCTGAATAGTAAGACGAATCTTTCTAGGCTGATAACTCATGCCCAATAGATTGAGGCAGACAAGATTAAGGAGAGAGATAGAATGAGAGGAAATAAAAAAATTAGGTTCAAACGGCACGGACAGGGTCAGACTAGATCACAGGGAGGGAGTTGCCCTCAGTATTAGGATCGTTCATCTATGCCAGCACCGTCATCTGCTAGTAATCTCATGCCTAGAGGTAGGCAGGAGCAAGGTAGCAGGTCATATACATCTAGGTCCCAATATAGTACTGGCAGTAAGTCAAATTATCCCATGTGTCCTAAGTGTGGTAGGGCTCATTCGGGTGAGTGTTGGGGTGAGAAAAAAGGTTATTTCTGGTGTGGTAACATGGGTCATAGAGCTAGAGATTGTCCACAGGATGGACAAGGGCATCGTGACTATCGCCCTCAGACCCAGACTCAGACTGTTAGTGCTTCAGTTCCAGCAACTCGCCCAGCCCCAGCTCAGGGCGCCTCTTCTAGCAATGCTGGCGGGCAGCGCCAGAATAGATTCTATGCTCTACCATCCCAACAAGAATAGGAGGACTCTCCCGATGTTGTTACTGGTATGCTTTGTATATTTCAATTTGATGTTATGCTTTGTTGGATCCTGGATCCAGTTTCTCATATGTTACACCTTTGATTGCTGTGAATTTTGAAATGATTCTTGAGATTATTCCTGATCCTATCTTAGTTTCTACCCCAGTAGGTGATTCGATTGCTGCCCAGAAAGTGTATAAAAAATGTCTTGTTACCGTTCTTCATAGAGTCTTGTTGGCTGATCTGATTGAGTTAGACATGGTAGATTTTGATGTGATTTATTTTTTGTCTTAATCTATTTGACATAAATAAAATTATATAATTAATTATATTTTTAATATGTTTTAAGATTTTTTAAGTGGTTAGCTATTGTAATCTATAATCTTCTTATGCCTTTATTGATTGTCAGACCCGACTGGTCAAGTTTCAGTTTTCGGGTGTATCTGTGTTTGAGTGGTCTGGGAATTATGTGTCATCCAAGAGTCATTTTATCTACCTCAAAGCTAGAAAGCTTATTTCCAAGGGGTGTATTTACCATTTGGTTAGAGTCAAAGACACTAAGTCTGAGACTCCAACTCTCCAGTCTATTAACGTCATCAATGAGTTTTTTGATGTCTTTCTGGATGATCTCCTAGGGATACCTCCTGATAGAGAGATAGAGTTTGGGATTGATTTTCTTCTCGATAATCAACCCATTTCTATTCCTCATTACTGTATGGCCCCTGCAGAACTTAAGGAGTTGAAAGAGCAACTCAAAGATCTACTAGATAAGGTTTTTATAAAGCCCAGTGTTTCTCCTTGGGGTGCCCCTGTGTTGTTTGTGAGAAAGAAAGATGGCTCTTGGTGTATGTGCATGATTACTGCCAACTGAATAAAGTCACCGTAAAAAATAAGTACCTCCTTCCGAGAATAGATGATTTGTTTAACCTATTGCAAGGTACAAGTTATTTCTCAAAGATAGACCTTCATTTCGGCTATCATCAACTCAAAGTTAGGGAGGTGTGATATCTCAAAAACCGCTTTCCGAACTTATTATGGCCATTTTGAGTTTCTTGTTATGTCTTTCGGGTTAACTAATGCCCCAACAACTTTCATGGACCTCATAAATTGAGTGTTCAGACCATATCTGGATATGTTTGTCATAGTGTTCATCGATGATATACTGGTGTACTCCCGTAGTAAGGATGAACATTCTGATCATCTCCGAACTGTCTTACAAACCCTTAGAGATCATAAGTTATTTGCCAAGTTCAGTAAGTGTGAGTTTTGGCTAAGTTCAGTTGCTTTTTTGGGTCATATCATTTCTTTCGAGAGTATTAGAGTTGATCCCTAAAAGACCAAAGCTGTTAGAAATTAGCCTAGACCTATTTCTCTGACTGATATTCAAAGTTTCTTGGGTTTAGCTGGCTATTACCGCTGTTTTGTTTAGGGTTTTTCCTCTATAGAGTCTCCTATGACTCAGTTGACCCAAAAGAAAGTGAAGTTCTTGTGGTCCGAATCTTATGAGAAGAGTTTTTAGGAGTTGAAGACTCGACTCAATTCAACCCCTATTTTGACTTTGCCTGATGGTGTTGATGGTTTTTTTGTGTACTGTGATGCTTTGAGAGTTGGGTTGGGTTGCGTATTGATGCAGAAGGGTAAAGTGATAGCTTATGCTTCTAGACAGTTGAAACCCCATGAGAAAAATTACCCCATCCACCTTGAGTTGGCTGCTGTTGTGTTTGCTTTGAAAATCTGGAGACACTATTTGTATGGTGTCCATGTTGATGTTTTCACTGATCATAAGAGTCTGCAGTATGTATTTACCCAGAGAGAATTAAATCTTAGGCAGAGACGATAGTTAGAATTGTTAAAGGACTATGATATGAGCGTGTTGTACCATTCGGGCAAGGCCAATATTGTGGCGGATGCCCTAAGTAGAGTGTCCATGGGTAGTGTTTTGCATGTGGTAGAAAGTAAGAAAGAGTTGACTTGTGATGTACATCATTTGGCTAGATTAGGGGTTACGTTGTTTGACTCTGCTAAAGGTAGTATAGGGGTTCAGAGAAGTTCTGAATCCTCCTTGGTTTCGGAAGTGAAGGAGAAGCAATACTTAGATGCTAGTTTAGTCAGACTGAAGGAGTCAGTCAAGGACCAAAAAGTAGAGGTTTTCTCCCAAGGGGGAGATGGTGTGTTAAGATTGCAGGGTAGATTGTGTGTCCCGAATATTGATGATCTGAGACAGAGGATTATGGCTGAAGCTCATGGGGTGCGATATTCTATTCATCCTGGTGCCACCAAGATACACCGGGACTTGTGGAAAATCTATTGGTGGAGTAGCATGAAGAAAGATATAACAGCGTTTGTAGCTAAGTGTGCAACATGCTAACAGGTTAAGGTTGAACACCAAAGACCTAGTGGTATGATGCAAGAGTTTAGTATTCCCACCTGGAACTGGGAAGAGATAAATATGGACTTTGTGATTGGTTTACCTCCTTCCCCACACCATCATGATTCCATTTGGGTTGTGGTTGATAGGTTGACTAAGTCTGCTCATTTCTTGCTTGTTCATACTTCATATACTGCTGAGGATTACACTAGATTGTATATCCGAGAGCTAGTCAGACTGCATGGAGTTCCCTTGTCTATCATTTTGGATAGGGGTACTCAGTTCACTTCGCAATTTTGGAAAGCTTTTCAGAAGGCTCTTGGTACCCAAATGGTTTTAAGTTCTGCTTTACATTCACAAATCGATGGTCAGGCTGAGTAGACCATCCAGACCTTAGAGGATATGTTGAGATCTTGTGCATTTGACTTTAAGGAAAGTTGGGATGATCACTTACCGTTGATAGAGTTTGCTTACAATAACAATTTTCACTCTAGTATTGGCATGGCTCTGTTTGAAGCCTTATATGGGAGAAAGTGTAGATCACCCATAGGTTGGTTTTGAGGTGGGTGAAGCAGCTGTGAGTGGTCCTGATTTGGTATTTGAGGCTATGGAAAAAGTTAAGTTGATTAGGGAAAGATTGAAAACTGCGCAGAGTCATCAGAAGTCATATGCGGATGTTAGAAGGAGAGACCTTGAGTTTGAAAGGGGGTGAAGAGATTCGGAAAGAAGGGGAAGCTTAGTCCCTGTTATGTTGGTCCACCCAAAATTCTTAGCTGTGTTGGTAAGGTAGCTTATAAGGTCGAGTTGCCTTCCAAGTTGTCCTCTGTTCATCCAATATTCTATGTCTCCATGCTTAGAAAGCATATTAGCGATGTTGTGGTAGTGGATTCCTGTGTGAGTGCTGACATTCAAGAAAATCTTTCTTTTGATGAGATTCCTATTGAGATTCTTGATTTCAGTGTCCGAACACTAAGGAACAAAGAAGTTCCCTTGGTCAAGGTATTGTGGCGAAACCAATCTGTTGAGGGTGCAACTTGGGAAGCTGAGGCGGATATGCGATCCAAGTACCCGCACCTATTTTCTGCGAACTCCAGTCAAGCCAAAGGTACCGTTCTTTCCTAAATCATGCACTTTTGCTAAA